>NC_135986.1:24413715-24438922 GCF_053455715.1 Rhinoraja longicauda | reverse complement strand
CAGCCTGTGATGGCTTTTGCTCTTTGCAGTGACTTAAACTTAAACCTTTGCACCTTCCCAGGTAGCCGACCAGCTAACAGCACCCCCATCCCACACCCCCCCCCTCCGTCTCGCCTCCCTCCGGGCAGGGCGGGTAGTGGGGGGCTTGGGGAGCTGGAGGGGGTTGGGGGGGGAAAGGGGTGACCCCCTTACCACTCCGTCGCCCTCCCTCTCCCCTTCCCTCCTTGACCCCCCCACCTCCCCTTTCCATCTCCTCCCCCCCCCCCCCCCCCCCTTGCACCTCGCTCGGCGGCCATTTTTGTACCTGTGGAGAATTCTGTCAGCAAGTCTGTAACTATTGTATTGTAATAAAGGCCCAACGTACCAACGTATCGGCCCGCGGCCCATGTGGTTTGTTAACGTGGAACTCCTGCCTGTTGGGGGGGGCTCTGTGTGTGTGTATGTGTGTGTGTCTGGTATCGTGTGTGTGGCTCTGTGTGTGTGGGCTGTGTGTGTGGCTCTGTGTGTGTGTGTGTGTGTGTGTGGCCCTGAGTGTGTGTGTGTGTGTGTCTGGTATCGTGTGTGTGGCTGTGTCTGTCATTCTGTGTGTGTGTGTGTGTGTGTGTGGCTCTGTGTGTGGCTCTGTAAGTGTGAGTATGTGTGTGTGTGACTGGCTCCGTGTGTGTGGCTTGTGTCTGTCATTCTGTGTGGCTCTATGTATATGTGGCTGTGTGTGTGTGGTTCTGTGTGTGTGTGGTCCTGTGTGTGTGGTTCTGTGTGTGTGGGTTCTGTGTGTGTGGTTCTGTGTGTGTGGTTCTGTGTGTGTGTGTGTGTGTGTGTGTGTGGCTCTGTGTGTGGCTCTGTAAGTGTGAGTATGTGTGTGTGTGACTGGCTCCGTGTGTGTGGCTGTGTCTGTCATTCTGTGTGGCTCTATGTATATGTGGCTGTGTGTGTGTGGTTCTGTGTGTGTGGGGTCCTGTGTGTGTGTGTGGTTCTGTGTGTGTGGTTCTGTGTGTGTGTGTGGTTCTGTGTGTGTGGTTCTGTGTGTGTGGTTCTGTGTGTGTGGTTCTGTGTGTGTGTGTGTGGTTCTGTGTGTGTGTGTGTGTGGTTCTGTGTGTGTGGTTCTGTGTGTGTGGTTCTGTGTGTGTGGTTCTGTGTGTGTGTGTGTGTGCGTCTAGCTCTGTGTGAACTAACTAGCGGAGGAAAGCCACGCAGTCTCACAGTGGGGAGCGTGCAAACTCCACACAGGCCAGGGATCAACCCCCGGGTCTCTGGAGCTGTGAGGCAGCAGCTCCAAACCTGTGCCTCTTTTTTTTTTTAAACGCCGCTGTGTGTCAGAAGGAACTGCAGGTGCCGGTTTAAAACCGAAGACGGACACAAAACGCTGGAGGAACTCAGCGGGACGGGCAGCATCTCTGGAGAGAAGGAGCGGGTGACGTTTGGGGTCGAGACCCTTCTTCCACCCCTATATTGAACAGGTTTAACCCTTTGTGTACGAAGGAACTGCTGGGAACACACACACACACATACACCCACACACAGAGCCACACACACACACACACACACAGAGCCACACACACACACACACAGAGCCACACACACACACACACACACACACACAGAGCCACACACACACAGCCACACACACACACACACACCCCACACCCACACACAGAGCCACACACACAGACACACACACACAGCCACACACACACACACACACAGACACACACACAGCCACACACACACACACACACACACACAGAGCCACACACACACACAGCCACACACACACACACACACAGAGCCACACACACACACAGAGCCACACACACACAGACACACACACAGAGACACACACACACACAGAGCCACACACACTCACACAGTCACACACACACACACAGAGCCCCCACACACACACACAGAGCCACACACACACACACACACAGAGTCACACACACACACACAGAGCCCCACACACACACACACAGAGCCACACACACACACACACACAGAGCACACACACACACACACACAGAGCCACACACACACAGCCACACACACACACACAGAGCCACACACACACAGCCACACACACACACACACACACAGAGCCACACACACACACAGAACCACACACACACACACACACACACACAGAGACACACACACAGAGCCCCACACACACACACACACACACAGAGCCACACACACACAGAGACACACACACACACAGAGCCACACACACACACAGAGCCACACACACACAGCCACACACACACACAGCCACACACACACAGATGCTGGTTTAAACCAAAGGCACGATACGATGGAGCTTTATTTTATCCCAGGAGGGAAATTGATCTGCCAGAAAGTCACAAAAACACAAGATACATGAAACATGACGAGTGGAAAGGATTGGGAGTGTGCAAAGATGGGGGGGGGTCTCAGTGTCAGTCTACCCCCACGATAGAAGGGGGAGAGGGGGTTGTCCAGTTTGATAGCCACAGGGAAGAAGGTTCTCCTGTGGCGTTCTGTGCCACATCTCGGTGGGACCAGTCTGTTGCTGAAGGTAATGGACACGAAATGCTGGAGTAACTCAGCGGGACCAGGCAGCATCTCTGGAGAGAAGGGACGGGTGAGACCCTTTTCTAACCCTTTTTTAACTTTGTGTCTTTTCTAACCCCTTTTGTGCCTCTGTTTACAAACGCTCCCAGAACACTCATTGAGCACAGGAAGAGGCCCGCGGCGTCCGTGCCCAGCACGATGCCGTTAACCTAATCCCCTCTGCCTGCACGTGATCCATATTCCCCCCATTCCCTGCCCTTTGGACTTGCGAGGAGAAACATGGAAAAACAGGTGCAGGAGGAGGCCATTCGGCCCTTCGAGCCTGTACGCACCGCCATTCAATGTGATCACGGCTGATCATTCACAATCAGTACCCCGTTCCTGCTTTCTCCCCACATCCCTTGATTCCGTTAGCCCCAAGAGCTAAATCCAACTCTCTCTTGAAAACATCCAGTGAATCGGCCTCCACTGCCCTCTGTGGCAGAGAATTCCACAGATTCACAACTCTCTGGGTGAAAGAGTTTTTCCTCATCTCAGTCCTAAATGGCCGACCCCTTATTCTTAAACTGTGTGACCCCCTGGTTCTGGACTCTCCCCAACATCGGGAACATTTTTCCTGCCTGTCCAATCCTTTTAAGGATTTTATATGTTTCTATAAGATCCTCTCTCATCCTTCTAAATTCCAGTGAATACAAGCCCAGTCGCTCCAGTTTTTAAACATGACAATCCCGCCATCCCGGGAATTAACCTGGTAAACCTACGCTGCACACCCTCAATAGCAAGAATGTCCTTCCTCAAATTAGGAAACCAAAACTGCACACAGTACTCCAGGTGCGGTCTCACCAGGGCCCTGTACAACTGCACACAGTACTCCAGGTGCGGTCTCACCAGGGTCCTGTACAACTGCAGTAGGACCTCTTTGCTCCTCAACTCAAATCCTCTCGCTATGAAGGCCATTAGATTTCTTCACTGCCTGCTGTACCTGCATGCTTACTCTCTGAGAGGCAGTGCAGGAACAGGCTTTTCGGCTCACCGAGTACGTGCCGACCAGCGACTTTACCAAAGACTTTAAAACTTTACCAAAGACAATTAACCTATGTGTGCGGGAAGAAACCGGAGCACCCCGAGAAAACCCACGCGGTCACAAGGGAGCGGTCTTGACCTCCCATCTACCTCATTGGAGACCCTCGGGCTATCTTTAATCGGACTTTACTGGACTTTATTTTGTGCTAAACGTTATTCCCTTTAACATAACATAACATAACATAACAACACTTTATTGTCACTCGGCTTTTTACACCGAACGAAATTTCAGCAGTCACACGAAACACAGCAAAAAAGAAAAGAACACAGGACACCCGACCCCCAACACAAACATCCATCACAGTGACTCCAAACACCCCCTCACTGTGATGGAGGCAACAAAACTTCCCCTCTCTTCCCCCCGCACCCACGGACAGGCAGCTCGACCCCTACCGAGGCAAACGACACGCACAGCCCCCGCAAGGCCCCGCGGCCGAGCCGCCCTGGACACCAAAACGTCCCGCGGCCGAGCCGCCCTGGGCACCAAAACGTCCCGCGGCCGCACCGGGCGATGTTAAGTCCAGTGGCCGAGCCGCACTGGGCACCGAAACGTCCCGTGGCCGAGCCGCACCGGGCACTGAAACGTCCCGCGGCCGAGCCGCACCGGGCACTGAAACGTCCCGCGGCCGAGCCGCACCGGGCACTGAAACGTCCCGCGGCCGAGCCGCACCGGGCGATGTTAAGTCCAGCGGCCGAGCCGCACCGGGCACTGAAACGTCCCGCGGCCGAGCCGCACCGGGCAACGAAACATCCCGCGGCCGAGCCGCACCGGGCGATGTTAAGTCCAGCGGCCGAGCCGCACCGGGCACTGAAACGTCCCGCGGCTGAGCCGCGCTGGCGATGTTAAGTCCAGCGGCCAAGCCGCGCCGGGCACCGAAACGTCCCGCGGCCGAGCCGCGCTGTCGATGTTAAGTCCAGCGGCCGAGCCGCACCGGCGATGGAAGGCCCCGTGGGCGAGCTGCGCCCCGGGGAAGAGACCTAATAAAAGAAAGGTTTCCCCCGCCCCACCCCACCCCCACACCCCACCCCCCCACCACACATACACAGCCAAAAACAGAAGCAAAAACCATCCCAACACCGACACAAAAAACGTCCTGTACCTGTGGCCGGCTGGATTGTAAATAATCATGTATTGGGAAAAAAACTGCAGATGCTGCTTTAAATCGAAGGTAGACGCGAAATGCCGGAGTAACTCAGCGGGTCAGGCAGCATCTCGGGAGAGAAGGAACGGGTGACGTTTCGGGTCGAGACCCTTCTTCAGAACCTTCTTCAGGTCTCAAACCGAAACGTCACCCATCCCTTCTCTCCCGAGATGCTGCCTGACCCGCTGAGTTACTCCAGCACTTTGTGTGTGTGTGTGTGTGTGTGTGGTTCTATGTGTGTGTGTGGTTCTATGTGTGTGTGTGGTTCTATGTGTGTGTGTGTGGTTCTATGTGTGTGTGTGTGTGTGGTTCTATGTGTGTGTGTGTGTGGTTCTATGTGTGTGTGTGTGGTTCTATGTGTGTGTGTGGTTCTATGTGTGTGTGTGGTTCTATGTGTGTGTGTGGTTCTATGTGTGTGTGGGTGGTTCTATGTGTGTGTGTGTGGGTGGTTCTATGTGTGTGTGGTGTTCTATGTGTGTGGGTGGTTCTGTGTGTGTGTGTGGTTCTGTGTGTGTGTGTGTGTGTAACCTGAGATGCTGCCTGTCCCGCTGAGTTACTCCAGCACTTTGTGTCTGCCTTGTAATCATGTATAGTCTTTCCACTGACTGGTTAGCACGCAACAAAAAGCTTTTCACTGTTCCTCGGTACACGTGACAATAAACTAAACCGAAACATTTAAGAGGCACCTGCAGGAATGTGGATTATGTGTAGGTAGATAAGAGTAGGTCGTGTTGGTGTCATGTTTAGCACAGACATTCCCGTTCCTGGGCTACACTTCTGGGCATAGGGAGAAACTGATGATGCTGGCTTAAACCGAAGACAGGCACAAAATATGTCGGTCTCTCAGTCTCAATCCCCTGACTCTCAATCTGAAGCAGGGTCTCGACCTATTCCTTTTCTCTATAGAGATGCTTAACACATGGGTCGCAGTTTAAGAATAAGGGGTCGGCCATTTAGGACTGAGATGAGGAAAAGCTTTTTTTCCACCCAGAGAGTTGTGAATCTGTGGAATTCTCTGCCGCAGAGGGCAGCGGAGGTCGATTCACTGGATGTTTTCAAGAGAGAGAGTTAGATTTAGCTCTTGGGGCTAACGGAATCAAGGGGTGTGGGGAGAAAGCAGGAACGGGGTACTGATTGTGGATGATCAGCCGTGATCGTATTGAGTGGCGGTGCGTACAGGCTCCAAGGGCCGAATGGCCTCCTCCTGCACCTATTTTCTATGTTTCCATGCTGCCTGGCCTGCTGAGTTACTCCAGCTCTTTGTGTCTGCCTTCTATACTGTTCTATGCTGTATGGTTGAACTGTGGATCATTGCTACCCCATGCTGGCTGCTATTCTTGCAGGTACCAATAGGTGAATTTTGGGGCCAAGCATTGAAGTCTAGCCAATATATTGCCTTATGCGCAAGTGCATTGGGCTACAGGTACAATGACCACAGGCACATAGACTCAGATGACACAGAAACATCCAGTACATGCACATCCTATAAGACCACAAACCTATGACATTAACCTATGATGAGCGTTTGGTCAAATCAAGTCAAGTCTATTATATTTGTCACATTCACATACACGATGTGCAGTGAAATGAAAGTGGCAATGCCTGCGGTTTGTGCTAAACTACAAAACTGAATAGAATTTTTTTTTTAAACACACAAAAAAATGGATGAGGTAAATGAGTCCCTGGTGATATAAAAGTTAACAGTCCTGATGGCCTGTGGGAAGAAACTCCGTCTCATCCTCTCCGTTTTCACACCGTGACAGCGGAGGCGTTTGCCTGACCGTAGCAGCTGGAACAGTCCGTTGCTGGGGTGGTAGGGGTCCCCCATAATGTTGCTGGCTCTGGATCTGCACCTCCTGATGTATAGGTCCTGCAGGGGGACGAGTGTAGTTCCCATGGTGCGTTCAGCCGAACGCACTACTCTCTGCAGGGCCTTCCTGTCCTGGGCAGAGCTGTTCCCAAACCAGGCTGTGATGTTGCCGGACAGGATGCTCTCTACAGCCCCAGAGTAGAAGCACTGAAGGATCCTCAGAGAGACTCTGAATTTCCTCAGCTCTCTGAGGTGGTAAAGGCACTGCCTTGCCTTACTCACCAGTGCGGCAATGTGTGTTGTCCATGTCAGATCCTTTGTGATGTGGACTCCCAGGTATTTAAAACTGCTCACCCTATCCACAGTAGACCCATTTATCTCCAGTGGCGTGTACGTCTTCGGATGTTGAGCCCTTCTAAAGTCCACAATCAGCTCCTTAGTTTTAGTGACATTCAAGAGGAGGCTATTGTCCTGACACCAGAGTGCCAGATCAGCCACCTCCTCCCGGTAGGGTATGCCTTCTCATCGTTGTCGGAGATCCGGCCCACCTCCACAGTGTCATCAGCACACTTGATGATGGAGTTTGAGCTGAACCTGGCCCTACAGTCATGTGTGTACAGGGAGTACAGTAGGGGGCTAAGGACGCAACCCTGGGGGGATCCTGTGTTCAGGGTGAGGGGGCTAGATGTATGTTCTCCCATCCTGACCACTTGGGGCCTGGCAGTGAGAAAGTCCAGGACCCAGGCACACAGAGGGGTGCTAAGCCCCAGTTCCAGCAGCTTCTCAACCAGTCTGCTGGGGACTATTGTGTTGAATGCTGAACTAAAGTCAATGAACAGCATCCTCACATAGCCCCCCTGGCTGTCCAGATGAGAGAGAGCGGTGTGTAGAACCTGGGAGACCACATCATCCGTGGACCTGTTCGGACGGTATGCGAACTGCAGCGGGTCCATGTTGTGAGGAAGGAGGGCGCAGATGTGCTTCTTGACTAGCCTCTCAAAGCACTTCATGACAACCGAGGTGAGGGCCACCGGTCGGTAGTCATTTAAACACGCTGGAGAGGCATTCTTTGGCACCGGTACAATGATGGATCTTTTGAAGCATGCAGGGACCACGGACTTGGCCAAGGAGGGGTTGAATATTATGGTGAGCACTGGAGCAAGCTGAGTAGCACAAGACTTTAGCACTCGCCCAGATATACCATCTGGACCTCCAGCTTTCCTCGTGTTCACGCGCGTCAGAGCCCACCTCACGTCGTGCTCGGACACCGAGAATGTGTGCACATCCCCGGCGGTGGATCCCCCTCCAGCCTCGTTAGCCAGCGCCCCGTCGGTGCTGTTTGTAGACGGTGAGCTGGTGGTGTTACCCGTCTCAAACCGTGCGTATAAAGAGTTCAGGTCATCAGCTAAGGAGGAGCCGGCACTTCCGGTTGAGGAGGCTGTTCTGACACCAGAGTGCCAGATCAGCCACCTCCTCCCGGTAGGCCTTCTCATCGTTATCGGAGATCCGGCCCACCACCAGTGTGTCATCGGCAAACTTGATTTAATGCTGATAAGTGTGAGGTGCTGCATTTTGGTAGGACAAATCAAAATAGGACGTACAGGGTAAATGGTAGGGAATTGAGGAATGCAGTTGAACAGAGGGATCTGGGAATAACTGTGCATTGTTCCCTGAAGGTGGAATCTCATGTGGATAGGGTGGTGAAGAAGGCGTTTGGTATGCTTGCCTTTATAAATCAGAGCATCGAGTATAGAAGTTGGAATGTAATGTTAAAATTGTACAGGGCATTGGTGAGGCCGAATCTGGAGTATGGTGTGCAGTTCTGGTCGCCAAATTATAGGAAGGATGTCGACAAAATGGAGAGGGTACAGAGGAGATTCACTAGAATGTTGCCTGGGTTTCAGCACTTAGGCTACAGAGAGAGGTTGAATAGGTTGGGTCTTTATTCTTTGGAGCGTAGAAGGTTGAGGGGGGACTTGATAGAGGTTTTTTAAATTTTGAGAGGGACGGACAGAGTTGACGTGGGTAGGCTTTTCCCTTTGAGAGTGGGGAAGATTCCAACAAGGGGACATAGCTTCAGAATTGAGGGACAAAGGTTTAGGGGTAACATGAGGGGGAACTTCTTTACTCAGAGGGTTGTGGCTGTATGGAATGGGCTTCCGGTGGAAGTGGTGGAGGCTGGCTCGATTTTATTATTTAAGAGTAAATTGGATAGGTATATGGATAGGAGGGGATTGGAGGGTTATGGTCTGAGTGCAGGTAGATGAGACTAGGTCAGGGAGAATGGTCGGCGTGGACTGGTAGGGCCGGACAGGCCTGTTTCCATGCTGTAGTTGTTATATGTTATATATGTTATACAGGCCCAGTGCCAACATATGACTGTGTGGCCGGGTTCAGCTCCAACTCCATCATCAACCATATAACCATATAACTACAGCATGGAAACAGGCCTGTCCGGCCCTACCAGTCCACGCCGACCATTCTCCTTGACCTAGTCTCATCTACCTGCACTCAGACCATAACCCTCTAATCCCCTCCTATCCATATACCTATCCAATTTACTCTTAAATAATAAAATCGAGCCAGCCTCCACCACTTCCACCGGAAGCCCATTCCATACAGCCACAACCCTCTGAGTAAAGAAGTTCCCCCTCATGTTACCCCTAAACCTTTGTCCCTCAATTCTGAAGCTATGTCCCCTTGTTGGAATCTTCCCCACTCTCAAAGGGAAAAGCCTACCCACGTCAACTCTGTCCGTCCCTCTCAAAATTTTAAAAACCTCTATCAAGTCCCCCCTCAACCTTCTACGCTCCAAAGAATAAAGACCCAACCTATTCAACCTCTCTCTGTAGCCTAAGTGCTGAAACCCAGGCAACATTCTAGTAAATCTCCTCTGTACCCTCTCCATTTTGTCGACATCCTTCCTATAATTTGGCGACCAGAACTGCACACCATACTCCAGATTCGGCCTCACCAATGCCCTGTACAATTTCAACATTACATCCCAACTTCTATACTCGATGCTCTGATTTATAAAGGCAAGCATACCAAACGCCTTCTTCACCACCCTATCCACATGAGATTCCACCTTCAGGGAACAATGCACAGTTATTCCCAGATCCCTCTGTTCCACTGCATTCCTCAATTCCCTACCATTTACCCTGTACGTCCTATTTTGATTTGTCCTACCAAAATGCAGCACCTCACACTTATCAGCATTAAACTCCATCTGCCATCTTTCAGCCCACCCTTCCAAAAGGCCCAAGTCTCTCTGTAGACTTTGAAAATCTACCTCACTATCAACTACTCCACCTATCTTAGTATCTGTACTCGCTGGAGTTTACAAGGCAAGGCAATTTTAGTTATATCGCACATTTCAGCAACAAGGCAATTCAAAGTGCTTTACATAAAACATTAACGAGCAGTTAAAAGCAATTAAAAACAGCCGTTAAAGAGAATAGAAAATAAAAGCCAGCTCAAATAGAACAAGACAGGTACAAAATACAAAATTAAAAGTTACAGCGCAGTGTAAGAAATGAATAATTATTTCATTTAATAAAAAGCGTCACACAGAATAGTCTTAAGCCAGATAAAAGCAATTAAAAACAGTCGTTAAAGAGAATAGAAACATAGAAAATAGGTGCAGGAGTAGGCCATTCGGCCCTTCGAGCCTGTACACACCGCCATTCAATATGATCATGGCTGATCATCCAACTCAGTATCCCGTACCTGCCTTCTCTCCATACCCCCTGATCCCTTTAGCCACAAGGGCCACATCTAACTCCCTCTTAAATATAGCCAATGAACTGGCCTCAACTACCTTCTGTGGCAGAGAATTCCACAGATTCACCACTCTCTGTGTGAAAAAAAACGTTCTCATCTCGGTCCTAAAAGACTTCCCCCTAAAAGTCTCATCGATTTTTGTTCAGGGAGACTTGTAAAAGACAGCATTACAGTAGCCAAATCTACTGAAGATGAATGCATGGACAAGTTTTTAGAAGAATGAGTGGGGGGGGGACCTCATTGGAAACGTACAGAATAGTGAGCGGCCTGGATAGAGTGGGTGTGGAGAGGATGTTTCCACTAGTGGGAGAGTCCAGGACCAGAGGGCACAGCCTCAGAATTAAAGGACGTTCCTTTAGGAAGGAGATGAGGAGACATTTCTTTAGTCAGAGGGTGGTGAATCTGTAGGATTCTTTGCCACAGAAGGCAGTGGAGGCCAAGTCAGTGGATATATTTAAGGCAGAGATTGATAGATTCTAGATCAGTGCGGGTGTCAGGGGTTATGGGGAGAAGGCAGGAGAATGGGGTTAGGAGGGAGAGATAGATCAGCCATGATTGAATGGCGGAGTAGACTTGTTGGGCCGAACGGCCTAATTCTACTATCACTTATGACCTTAAACAGTAGGGGCGGCACGGTGGCGCAGGGGTAGAGTTGCTGCCTTCCAGTGTTGAAGGCCCGGGTTCGATCCTGAGGACAATAACACCAATAAAGCCAATTAACCTGCAAACATGCAACTCTTTGGAGTGTGGGAGGAAACCGGAGCACCAGGAGAAAATCAGAATCAGAATCAGAATCAGAATAACCTTTATTGTCATCCAAAAAACCAAGCCTTTTGGATGAAATTCCGTCACCCACAGTCCAACAATAAGAGCAATAAAAACTACTGTACTCCCTGTACACACATGACGGTGTGGCTAGGTTCAGCTCAAACTCCATCATCAAGTTTGCTGATGACACTGTGGTGGTGGGCCGGATCTCCAACAACGATGAGAAGGCCTACCCTACCGGGAGGAGGTGGCTGATCTGGCACTCTGGTGTCAGGACAATAGCCTCCTCTTGAATGTCACTAAAACTAAGGAGCTGATTGTGGACTTTAGAAGGGCTCAACATCCAAGGACGTACACGCCACTGGAGATAAATGGGTCTACTGTGGATAGGGTGAGCAGTTTTAAATACTTGGGAGTCCACATCACAGAAGATCAGACGTGGACAACGCACATTGCCGCACTGGATTGGCTATTTTTTAATTTCGTTGTACTCGTTGCAATGACAATAAATGAATATTATTATTATTATTATTATTAAGGCAAAGCAGCGCCTTTACCACCTTAGACAGCTGAGGAAATTCAGAGTGTCTCTGAGGATCCTTCAATGCTTCTACTCTGGGGCTGTAGAGAGCATCCTGTCCGGCAACATCACAGTCTGGTTTGGGAACAGCTCTGCCCAGGACAGGAAGGCCCTGCAGAGAGTAGTGCGTTCGGCAGAACGCACCATGGGAACTACACTCGCCCCCCTGCAGGACCTATACATCAGGAGGTGCAGATCCAGAGCCAGCAACATTATGGGGGACCCCTGCTACCCCAGCAACGGACTGTTCCAGCTGCTACAGTCAGGCAAACGCCTCCGCTGTCACGCTGTGAAAACGGAGAGGATGAGACGGAGTTTCTTCCCACAGGCCATCAGGAGTGTTAACTTTTATAACTCCAGGGACTAAATTTTGTCTTCTCTGTATTAACTTTATTTATATGCTGCAACTGTAATTCTTTTTTGTGCACAACCCGCAGGCATTGCCACTTTCATTTCACTGCACATCGTGTATGAGTACGTGACAAATAAACTTGACTTGACTTGAATAAGCAACAACACACACACACACAATCACAAACCAACACAAAACAAAACAAAGAAACATCCATCCCAATGAGTCTCCTCCAGTCACCTCCTCACTGTGATGGAAGGCCAGAATGTCTGCACTCTTCCCCTGCCGTCTTCTCCCGCGGTCAGGCTGTTGAAGTTGCCACGTCGAGGCGGTCGTGGCTCCCGACATTGGAGCCCCCGCCGGGCGGAGAAAATCCCGCGGCCGGTTCCAGGCGGCGCCGGACGGTGAAAGGTCCGCGGCGGGCCGACCCAAGCCCCGCGACTCGTGGCGGGCGAAGACGCTGTCGCTGCCGGAGCTCCCGATGTCGGCCCCCACCCAGGGCAGGGCCTGCGAGCTTCCGACGTCCACGCGGCCCGCGGCCGGAGCCTCCGAAGGTGAGTCACAGCCGCTCCCGCAGCGCCATCACAGCCTCCGAAGTATCATCATCATATCATCATATCATATATATACAGCCGGAAACAGGCCTTTTCGGCCCACCAAGTCCGTGCCGCCCAGCGATTCCCGTACATTAACACTATCCTACACCCACTAGGGACAATTTTTACATTTACCCAGCCAATTAACCTACATACCTGTACATCTTTGGAGTGTGGGAGGAAACCGAAGATCTCGGAGAAAACCCACGCAGGTCATGGGGAGAACGTACAAACTCCTTACAGTACAGCACCCGTAGTCAGGATCGAACCTGTAAAGCAGCAACTCTACCGCTGCGCTACCGTGACATAGACAATAGGTGCAGGAGTAGGCCATTCGGCCCTTCGAGCCTCCACCGCCATTCAATATGATCATGGCTGATCATCCAACTCAGTATCCCGTACCTGCCTTCTCTCCATACCCCCTGATCCCTTTAGCCACAAGGGCCACATCTAACTCCCTCTTAAATATAGCCAATGAACTGGCCTCAACTACCTTCTGTGGCAGAGAATTCCACAGATTCACCACTCTCTGTGTGAAAAAAAACTTTCATCTCGGTCCTAAAAGACTTCCCTCTTATCCTTAAACTATGACCCCTTGTTCTGGACTTCCGGCTCTGCGAACCAGAGCCCCAGGTGGTCCCAGCTGGAGGCCGCCAGCTCCAGGTGTTTGGCCGACGGTAGGCCGCAGCGGGAACGGAGACACCACCCAGAGAGAAAAGGTCGCGTCTCCGTTCGGAAGAGACAACTTTACAGTTCCCCCCCCCCCTCCCCCACACACATAGTACACACATCACATCTAAACACTACAATTAAGACAACAAACAACAACAAGCACAAAAGACAAACGGGCCACAGGTGAGCCACACCACCGCGATACGGGGAGAACGTACAAACTCCGTACAGACACCATCCGTGGTCAGGATGGAATCTGGCGCCGTGAGGCATCAACTCGACCGCTGCGCCACCAGTCTCCTAAAGCAGCGACAAAGATGGACGGGGGTGTGAAGAAGGCATTTGCCTTTGGTCAGGGTATCAAGTACATGGAGTTGGGACAATAGGCAATAGACGCAGGAGGAGGCCATTCGGCCCTTCGAGCCTGTACGCACCACCATTCAATGTGATCATGGCTGATCATTCTCAATCAGTACCCCGTTCCTGCCTTCTCCCCATACCCCCTGACTCCGCTATCCTTAAGAGCTCTATCCAGCTCTCTCTTGAATGCATTCAGAGAAATGGCCTCCACTGCCTTCTGAGGCAGAGAATTCCACAGATTCACAACTCTCTGGGACATAACCACGTGGGTTTTCTCCGGGTGCTCCGGTCTCCTCCCGCATTCTAATGACGTGGAGGTTTGTAGATTAATTGGCTTCTGTAAGGAGATCTTCGGTTTCCTCCCACACTCCAAAGACGTACAGGTATGTAGGTTAATTGACTGGGTAAATGTAAAAATTGTCCCTAGTGGGTGTAGGATAGTGTTAGTGTGCGGGGATCGCTGGGCGGCGCGGACTCGGCGGGGCCAAAAAGGCCTGTTTCCGCGCTGTATCTGAAATATGAAAAAATATGAAATAAAATAATAAATTGTCCCCAGTGTGTGTGTGTGTGTGTGTTTAGGACGGACCCAGTGTATGGTTGATCGTTGGTCGGCACAGACTCGATGGGCCGAAGGGCCCATTTACAAGCTGTATCACTAAACTAAGCAAAACTGAACATGTTCTCCAGAGATGCTGCCTAACCTGCTGAGTTACCCCTGCACTTTGTGTCGGTTTTTTAAACGAAATAAAAGACTCGTCCCACCCCAGTCATTCCCTCTTCTCCACGCTCCCGACCGGCAGAAGGTACAGAATAGACAATAGGTGCAGGAGGAGGCCATTCAGCCCTTCGAGCCAGCACCGCCATTCAATGCGATCATGGCTGATCACTCTCAATCAGTACCCCGTTCCTGCCTTCTCCCCATACCCCCACACTCCGCTATCCTTAAGAGCTCTATCCAGCTCTCTCTTGAAAGCATCCAACGAACTGGCCTCCACTGCCTTCTGAGGCAGAGAATTCCACATCTTCACCACTCTCTGACTGAAAAAGTTCTTCCTCATCTCCGTTCTAAATGGCCTACCCCTTATTCTTAAACTGTGGCCCCTTGTTCTGGACTCCCCCAACATTGGGAACATGTTTCCTGCCTCTAATGTGTCCAATCCCCTAATTATCTTATATGTTTCAATAAGATCCCCCCTCATCCTTCTAAATTCCAGTGTATACAAGCCCAATCGCTCCAGCCTTTCAACATACGACAGTCCCGCCATTCCGGGAATTAACCTAGTGAACCTACGCTGCACGCCCTCCATAGCAAGAATATCCTTCCTAGCTTGAAAGCACGCACCACCAGACTCAGGAACAGCCTCTCCTCTATCATCGGGCATCTGAACGGCCCTTCCATAAGCTAGGGTGCTGTCCGATTCACCTCTAACCAATGTGGACATTGGACTTTGTATCTGGAACGGGTGCGCTACAACGCTGAGAACTATATTCTGCACTCTGTATCTTCCCCTTTGCTCTACCTGTTGTATTTAGAAACATAGAAAATAGGTGCAGGAGTAGGCCATTCGGCCCTTCGAGACTGCACCGCCATTCTATATAATCATGGCTGATCATCCAACTCAGTATCCCGTACCTGCCTTCTCTCCATACCCCCTGATCCCTTCAGCCACAAGGGCCACATCTAACTCCCTCTTAAATATAGCCAATGAACTGGCCTCAACTACCTTCTGTGGCAGAGAATTCCACAGATTCACCACTCTCTGTGTGAAGAAAAACTCGGTCCTAAAAGACTTCCCCCTTATCCTTAAACTGTGACCCCTTGTTCTGGACTTCCCCAACATCGGGAACAATCTTCCCGCATCTAGCCTGTCCAACCCCTTAAGAATTTTGTAAGTTTCTATAAGATCCCCCCTCAATCTTCTAAATTCCAGCGAGTACAAGCCGAGTCTATCCAGTCTTTCTTCATATGAAAGTCCTGCCATCCCAGGGATCAATCTGGTGAACCTTCTCTGTACTCCCTCTATGGCAAGAATGTCTTTCCTCAGATTAGGAGACCAAAACTGTACGCAATACTCCAGGTGCGGTCTCACCAATGCCCTGTACAACTGCAGATTGTCTTGATTTTATATGTGTGTGGAATATCTGATCTGTTTGGATAGCGTGCAAAACAACGCTTTTAACTGTACCTCGGTACATGTGACAATAAATAACAAACCTAAACCTGCAGGCAATTCTCCAGCGATAAAACATTATTTTCCTCCTGAAATTAGACACAAAATGCTGGAGTAACTCAGCGAAACCGGCAGCATCTCTGGTGAGAAGGAATGGGTGACGTTTCGGGTCGAGACCCTTATTCAGACCCATCCCTTCGCTCCAGAGATGCTGCCTGTCCCCCGCTGAGTTACTCCAGCATTTTGTGTCTATCTTCGGCTTAAACCAGCACCTGCAGTTCCTTCCTGCACTATTTTCCTCCTGTCACTCAGGCAGTGTACGCTCCAGTCCTGTGACACCCTAGTTTCCTGTCTTACGGGATTTCTCAATCGAGCACAGAACGGTGGCGCAGTGCCTCACAGCTAGGACTACCAACCATCTCACTCCCAAATACGGGACAAGGTGACGTCACCGCCCCGTGCCCCACGTGACCTCACCCAGCCAGCGGCCACGTGTTCCCGCTCCACCAATGGCGACCGCCCGGTCCGGGAGGCGTGTTGCCACGCAACCTCCATTAGGCGGCGCCCGGGCCTACACTGTCCGGGCCTACAGTGTCCGGGCCTACACTGCCTGGAGCTAAAATGTGGGAAACCTAGAGTGTCGGTACCTAAACTGTCGGGACCTAAACTGTCCGGGCCTACAGTGTCCGGGCCTACAGTGGCGGGCCTACAGTGTCGGGGCCTACAGCGTCGGGGCCTACAGCGTCGGGGCCTACAGTGTCCGGGCCTACAGTGGCGGGCCTACAGTGTCTGGGCCTACAACGTTCGGGCCTACAGCGCCCCCCGGGCCTAATACAGGACAAGGGCGGTCCCGTACGGGACAAATCAATTTAACCCAAAATACGGGATGTCCCGGCTAACACAGGACAGTTGGCAACCCTAGCCGGAGACCCAGGTTCGATCCTGACCTACGGCACAGTCTTTGGCTTGAGGTGTGGGCAGCACAGTGGGGCAGCACCAGAGTCATGGGTTCATGTTTGCAAAAAAACACAAATACAAGTTTCAAGATTACAAAATACAAAATTTCAAAAAATACAAAATTTCAAAAATACTAAATTGTAAACTACAAACCTGGAGCAAAATACAAAATTTCCAAAATACAAAATTTCAAAACCTACAAATTTCAAAAAAATACGGATGCAAAATGCAAGTTTCAAAAATACAAAATTTCCAATATACAAAATTTCAAAAATATATGATTTTTTATAAATATAAATATTTCCAATATACAAAATTTCAAAAATATATAGTTTTTTATAAATATAAATTTCCAATATACAAAACACAAGTTTCAAAAAAACAAAATTTACAATTTACAAAATTTCAAAATACTATATTTTAAAAAATTACAAATTTCAAAAAAACAAAATGAAAACTTTCAAAATACAAAGGTGAAGCAAAAATGCAAAATTCTAAAATACAAATGTTGAAAAAATACCAATTTTGAAAGTAGAAAAAGCAGTATTTCAGAATACAAATATGGAGCAAAATATAAAATTTGACAATGTAAAATTTAGATATATACAAATTTTAAAAACACAAAACGCAAAAATTTCAGAGGACAAATCTGGTTAAAAATATACAAAATTTGACAATACAACATTTCAAAATAGACAAATTTAAAAAACTACAACATTTCAAGATACAAATCTGAAACAAAGTACATTTCCAAAATTTCCTTGTAGAGACACAAGAGATTGTAGATCTCCCTTGGCCTCCTCTCACGTTGTAAGAGAATAGAAGTAAATAAATAATAATAATAATAATAATAATAATAATAATAATAATAATAATAATAATAATAATAATAATAATAATAATAATAATAATAATAATAATAATAATAATAATAATAATAATAATAATAATAATAATAATAATAATAACAATAATAATAACAATAATGATAATAATAACAATAACAATGATAATAATAATAATAATAACAACAATAATAATTATAATAATAATAACAATAATGATAATAATAACAATAACAATGATAATAATGATCATTATAATGGTAATGATAATTATAATAATAATGATAATAGTAATAATAATATTCATTATAACAGTGATAATGACAATAATAATGATAATAATAATAATAATAATGATGATAATAATGGTGTTAATGATAATAATGATGATGATAATATTGACGATCATAATAATAATGATAATGATGACAATAATGATAATAATAATGATAATGGTGTTAATGATAATAATGATAATGATAGTGTAGGAAAATAACTGCAGATGCTGGTACAAATCGAAGGTATTTATTTCACAAAATGCTGGAGTAACTCAGCGGGTCAGGCAGCATCTCAGGAGAGAAGGAATGGGTGACGTTTCGGGTCGAGACCCTTCTTCAGACTGATGTCGGGGGGGGCGGGACAAAGGAAGGATATAGGTGGAGACATGAAGATAGAGGGAGAACTGGGAAGGGGGAGGGGAAGAGAGGGACAGAGGAACTATCTAAAGTTGGAGAAGTCAATGTTCATACCGCTGGGCTGCAAGCTGCCCAAGCGAAATATGAGGTGCTGTTCCTCCAATTTGTGGTGGGCCTCACTATGGCACTGGAGGAGGTCCATGACAGAAAGGTCAGACTGAGAGTGGGAGAGGGAGTTGAAATGCTCAGCCACCGGGAGATCAGATTGGTTAAGGCAAAGGTGTTGAGCGAAACGATCGCCGAGCCTGCGTTTACAATAGATGAGGTTGGAGGAGGTGCAGGAGAACCTCTGTCTCACCTGGAAAGACTGTTTGGGTCCTTGGATGGAGTTGAGGGGGGAGGTAAAGGGACAGGTGTTGCATCTCCTGCGGTTGAAGTGGAAAGTGCCCGGGGATGGGGTGGTTTTGGGTAGGAAGGGAAGAGCGGACCAGGGAGTTATGGAGGGAACGGTCTCTGCGGAACGCAGAAAGGGGAGGGGATGGGAAGATGTGGCCAGTGGTGGGGTCCCGTTGTAGGTGACGGAAATGTTGGCGGATGATTTGTTGGATACGCTGGCTGGTGGGGTGGAAGGTGAGAACGAGGGGGATTCCGTCCTTGTTACGAATGGGGGGAGGGGGAGCAAGAGCGGAGCTGCGGGATGTAGAAGAGACCCTAGTGAAAGCCTCATCTATAATGGAAGAGGGGAAGCCCCGTTTCCTGAAGAATGAGGACATCTCTGACGTCCTAGTATGAAACACCTCATCACGGGCGCTGATGCGGCGAAGACGGATAATATAATGACAATGATATTATCATAATGATAATGATGATGATAATAATAATAATGGTGTTAATGATAATAATGATGATAATATTGACGATAATAATAATGATAATGATGATAATGATAATGGTGTTAATGATAATATTGATGATAATAATAATAATGATAATGATAATAATGATAATGGTGTTAATGATAATGATAATGATGATAATGATGATAATAATGATAACAATAATGATAATGGTATTAATGATAATAATGATAATGATGATGATAATATTGACGATAATAATAATGATGATGATAATAATAATGATAATAATAATGATGATAATAATAATAATGATGATAATGATGATAATAATAATAATAATAATAATAATAATAATAATAATAATAATAATAATAATAATAATAATAATGGTATTAATGATAATAATGATGATAATATTGATGTCCTTCAGTCTGAAGAAGGCTCTCGACCCAAAACATCACCCATTCCTTCTCTCCTGAGATGCTGCCTGACCTTCTGAGTTACTCCAGCATTTTGTGAATAAATACCTATGATAATATTGATGATAATAATAATGATGATAATGATAATGATAATGATGATGATAATAATAATAATGATAATGGTGTTAATGATGATAATAATAATAATGATAATAATAATGATAATGGTGTTAATGATAATAATAATAACGATAATGATAATAATAATGATAATGGTGTTAATGATAATAATGATAATGATAATAATAATGATAATGGTGTTAATGATAATAATGATAATGATGATGATAATAATAATGATAATGATGATAATAATAATTATAATAATAATGATAATGATAATAATGATAATAATGATAATGATGATAATAATAATGATAATGGTGTTAATGATAATAATGATAATGATGATGATGATAATATTGATGATAATGATAATAATAATAATGACGATATAATAATATTAATGATGATGATAATAATGATAATGATAATAATAATAATGATGATGATAATGATGATGATAATATTGATGATAATGATAATAATAATAATAATAATGACGATATAATAATAATAATAATGATGATAATAATGATGATAATAATAATAATGATAATAATAATGATAATGTGTTAATGATAATAATAATAACGATAATTATAATAATAATAATGATAATAATAATGATAATGATAATAATGATCATAATAATGATGATGATAATAATAATGATAATGATGTTAATGATAATGGTGTTAATGATAATGATGATGATGTGACGGGGGGCGGAACCAAAGTGCGGCGGGACCGGAACCGGAAGCGGGGGGGGGAAATCGGAGCAGCGCACGGGGGCAAGATGGCGGCGCGGTGGAACCACGTCTGGATCGGAGCAGAAACAGGAGTGTTGAAGGGTGAGGGGGGGGAGAGGGGGGAGGAGAGGGAGAGGGGGGAGGGGGGGGAGGGGGGGGAGGGGGGGAGGGAGGGGAGGGAGGGGAGGGGAGAGGGAAGAGGGGGAGGGGAGAGGGGGAGGGGAGAGGGGGAGGGGAGAGGGGGGGGAGAGTGTGGAAAAGGGTTGAGAGAGAGAGAGAGAGGGAGGAGGAGAGAGGGAGGGAGGAGGGGGGGCAGGGTGTGGGAGAAGGATAGGATGGGGGAGACATGAGGTTAGAGGAGGAGGTGTGGGGAGCGAGAGGTTGAAGAGGAGAAGGAGGGGGGGATAGAGGGAGGGAGAAGAATAGGGTGGGACGGGAGTGGGTGGGGGGAGAGGCTGAAGGGAGAAGGGGAGGAAGGATGAGGGGAGGGGGAGGAGGATAGGTTGAGGGGGGAGGGAGAGGAGGGGGTATGGGGAGGGAGGGGGGAACGAGGGGGAGGATAGGGTGAGGGGAGAGATGAGGGGAGGGGGAGAAGGGGGGCTGGATGGGGAGGGGGAGAGAGAAGGCAGGGGGGACGAGGAGAAGGATGGGGTGGAGGGAAGAGGGGAAGGTATGGGGAGTGAGGTTGAAGGGGAGGGAGAGGAGGAATGGGGAGTGAGAGGATGAAGGGGGTGAGGTGGAGGAGGGGATTTGAGTGGAGAGATAAGTAGAGGGGGAGAAGGACAGAGAGGGAGTGGGTGGCGAATGAGGTTTGGGAAATGAAAGGGAGGGGGGAGGAGGTATGAGGAGTGAGGTTGGAGAGAGGGAGAGGAAGAAAGAGGGAGGGACGAGAGGAGGGGGAGATTTAAGGTGAAGAGGTTGGGAGAGAGAGGGGTTGAAGGGAAGGAGAGAGAGTGAAGGGGGTAATTGAAAGGGAGAGCGGTTGAAGAAGGAGGGGGAGAGGAAGAAATTGAAAGGGGGAGAGTTTCAATAGGGAGGGAGAGAGGGAGGATGATAGGATTGTGGAGAGGGGGGGGATAGGGATGATGGGAGAAGAGACGATGCGGAGGTGGGGTTGGTGGAGAAAGAGGGGAGGGGTGGGTGGGGACAGTTGTCGGGTGGGGGGAGAGTGAATGGGGCTGAGGGGAGGGGCAAGCTGGGAGGAGGGAAGGATGGAGTTAGGTGGAGGTTTCAGAGTAGGCAGCGGAGGGGATGAGGGGCAGCAGATGGGTGGGGTGGAGATGAGGGCAGGGAGATTCGCTGAAGTGCGGGCATGGTCTGCGGTCCGTCCGTCCCCCGGTCCTGACCCATCACATCTGATGATGAGATTGAGAGCGTCCTCTTTCCATCTAACAGGAGCTCGGGGTGGGGAGGTGTCACTGTTTCTCCCCTGGGGGAACTTGACCAGGGGGGGGGAGGCATGGAGATTGAGGAGGTGAGGTAGAGGGTGTGAACGGGATGGGTTGAGAGGGAAGGGGCGGGTGAGAGAGGGAGGAAGGGGAGTGAGAGGGGGAGAGAGAGAGAGACTGGGACTGGGGGGGGGGGGAGAGGGATAGAGAATGGGGAGGAGGGGGGGAGGGAGTGAGAATGGGAGGGAGGGATGGGGAGAGGGAGGGGTTAGGTAAGAGAGGGATGAAGGGTAGTGGGAGAGGGAAGAGGAGAGAGAGTGGGGGGGGGAGAGGGAGGGAAGGGTTGAGAGGGAGAGGACAGGTGGGAGAGGGATGGGAGAATGGAGGGGATGCAACGAGGGGGGGGGGAACTGTACCCTGGCAGTAACGTTGTGTTCCTCCCCCCGTGCAGGTGTGAATCTCCACAAGAAGCGTGCCAGCAACTACACAGAGGTGTCAGTGCTGAGCCGAGACCAGGAGGTGTGCGCCATGTGTTGGGGCTGCCCCCAGGAGTCTGAGGTAATTGTCTGTGCAGGGACTGTACTCTCACCAGAAGCTGCAGGATGCCTGGGACTGTGTGTGCGTGTGCAGGTGTGTGTGTATGTATGCGTGTGTGTGTATATATGCGTATATATGCAAGTGAGTGCGTGCATGTGTGTTTATGCATGTGTGTGTATGCGTGGATACATGTATGCATGGATGCGCGTATGTATGTGTGGGTGGATGTGTGTGCATGTGTGGATACAAGTGTGCGTGGGTGCATGTATGTGCGTGAGAATTTTTGTGTGCATGTGTGCGCGTGCGTGTGTGCTTGTGAGTGTGTGCATGTGTGTGGTTGTGCGCCGTGAGTGTGTGCATGTGTGTGGTTGTGCGCGTGAGTGTGCATGTGTGTGTGTGTTTGGGGCTGTTTGCCCCTCTATTGGAACAGCTGCTCTCTCCCTCTCCCCCCATTTTCCACCTTCTCTATCTCCCCACTCCTGTTACTCCCCGCCCCTCTTTACTTCTCCTAAATCTTCCCTTCTCTCCTGCTCTCTGCATAATTTTATTTACTTCTATCGGGTCTTCCCTCGACCTCTGACGTTCCAGTGTAAAACAATCCACGTCTGTCCAAGCTACTCCTGTAGCTGAACCCCTCTGATCCAGCCAGCGTTCTGGTGAACCTCCTCTGGATGTGAGATACAGGCTGTCCGTGCCGAACACAGGGCTGTTAAGCGTGGAAACAGGCCATTCGGCCCACTGAGTTTGCGGCGACCACATTCACTCATTCTATCCCCCCCCACACACACACACACACACACACACACACACACACACACACACACACACAATAGACAATAGGTGCAGGAGTAGGCCATTCAGCCCTTCGAGCCAGCACCGCCATTCAATGCGATCATGGCTGATCACTCTCAATCAGTACCCCGTTCCTGCCTTCTCCCCATACCCCCTCACTCCGCTTTCCTTAAGAGCTCTATCCAGCTCTCTCTTGAAAGCATCCAACAAACTGGCCTCCACTGCCTTCTGAGGCAGAGAATTCCACACCTTCACCACTCTCTGACTGAAAAAGTTCTTCCTCATCTCCGTTCTAAATGGCCTACCCCTTATTCTTAAACTGTGGCCCCTTGTTCTGGACTCCCCCAACATTGGGAACATGTTTCCTGCCTCTAATGTGTTCAATTCCCTAATTATCTTATATGTTTCAATAAGATCCCCCCTCATCCATCTAAATTCCAGTGTATACAAGCCCAATTGCTCCAGCCTTTCAACATACGACAGTCCCGCCATTCCGGGAATTAACCTAGGGACAATACACAGAAACCAATTAACCTACAGACCCGTACGTCTTTGAGGTGTGGGAGGAGACCGGAGCTCCTGGAGAAAACCCATGCAGGTAACGGGGAGATTGCATGTGCAATCTCCGTACAGACAGCGCCCGCAGTCGGGATCGAACCCGGGCTTTGCCCGCTGCGCCACCGTGCCGCCCTGTTCTATGATGGATCTGTCATGTTTTACTCTTCCCCCGTTCCTGCTTCGCCCCTCAGGTGGTCCTGGGCTGCTTAAATGGCACGGTGAAGGTGTTCAGCACGGATAAGGAAAAGTTCACGGAATTCCGGGATTGTGCCGGAGGGGAGGGGCCTTTCCGAGGCCTTGCCGCGCACGACAGGTGAGCCGGGGGTGGGGGGGGGGGTGGGGTGGGGTGGCTCTGAGGCGGGAAGTGGGTAGAGGTGGGGAATGGGGCCTTAGACCCTGGGCAAGTGTACAGCGTCTCTTTATTTTGGACATTTCAGAAGCATTTGCACGGGGTACATGGATAGGGCAGGTTTGGAGGGATATGGGCCAAACGCAGGCAGGTGGACCCTGTAGGCCGGCGTGGGAAAGATGGGCCGAAGGGCCTGTCCACGCTGTGTCACTCTGTGAGGATGTCACTACCTGTAGTCAGATGGCGCAGCGGTAGAGTTGCTGCCTCATAGCGCCAGAGACCCGGGTTCCATCCTGACTAAGGGTGCTGTCTGTGCGGAGTTTGTACGTTCTCCCTGTGACCCGTGTGGGTTTTCTCCTGGTGCTCAGGTTTCCATCCAAATTACAAAAAAATGCGGGTTTGTAGAGTAGGATCTGGGTCAAAATGTGGTCGTAGAGTAGGTTTGTAGGCTAACTGGCTTCGGTTTTTTTAAATTGTAAATTGTCCCCAGTGTGTGTGTGGGGGGGGATAGTGTACGGGATGATCGCTGGACTCAATGGACAATAGGTGCAGGATGAGGCCATTCGGCCCTTCGAGCCAGCACCGTCATTCAATGTGATCATGGCTGATCATTCTCAACCAGTACCTCGTTTCTGCCTTCTCCCCATACCCCCTGACTCCGCTATCCTTAGCTCTATCCAGCTCTCTCTTGAATGCATTCAGAGAATTGGCCTCCACTGCCTTCTGAGGCAGAGAATTCCACAGATTCACAACTCTCTGACTGAAAATGTTTTTCCTCATCTCGGTTCTAAATGGCCGACCCCTTATTCTTAAACTGTGGCCCCTGGTTCTGGACTCCCCCAACATTGGGAACATGTTTCCTGCCTCTAACGTGTCCAACCCCTTAATAATCTTATACGTTTCGATACACAGTGAATGGCGGTGCTGGCTCGAAGGGCCGAATGGCCTCCTATTGTCTATTGAATGGGTGACGTTTCGGGTCTCGACCCTTCTTCAGACTGGTTAGGGATAAGGGAAACGAGAGAGATAGACGATGAGAGAGATAAAGAATGATGAATGAAATATTTGCAAACAAGTAACGATGATAACGGAAACAGGCCATTGTTAGGCTGTTGGTTGGGTGAG
>NC_135986.1:24311445-24413215 GCF_053455715.1 Rhinoraja longicauda | reverse complement strand
CCCCTCCCCTCTCTCCTCCCTCAACACCCCCTCCCCTCTCTCCTCCCTCAACACCCCCTCCCCTCTCTCCCTCCAACCCTCCTCCCCTCTCCTCCCTCCCCTCCCCTCAACCCCTCTCCTCCCTCCCCCCAACACCCCTCCCTCTCTCCCCCCTCCCTCAACACCCCTCCCCTCTCTCCTCCCTCCCTCAACCCCCCTCCCCTCTCCTCCCTCCCTCCCTCAACCCCTCTCCTCCCTCCCCCAACACCCCTCCCCTCTCTCCCCCCCTCCCTCAACACCCCCTCCCCTCTCTCCTCCCTCCCTCAACCCCCCTCCCCCTCTCTCCCCCAACCCCCCTCCCCTCTCTCCCCCAACCCCCCTCCCCTCTCTCCTCCCTCCCCCAACCCCCCTCCCCTCTCTCCTCCCCTCCCTCAAACACCCCCTCCCTTCTCTCCTCCCTCCCTCAACACCCTCTCCCCCTCCCTCCCCCTCTCCTCCCCTCCACCCCCTCCCCCTCCCCCCAATCCATCCCCCTTATCCCCCCATCCACCCTAGGAGATAGATTAAACTTTAAAATGTGAACAACTTTAAAACTATAACACCGATTTCAATGAAACTTCTTCCATTAGCACTAAAGGGACGATGGTGAGTAAGGTGGGCCTAAAATTGTCGCGCTATCGTGTACCGCTTTGGCTGTAGTTCAGGAACAAACAAACGAGAGTTTTAGTATTTAGAAACATAGAAAGTAGGTGCAGGAGTAGGCCATTCGGCCCCTCGAGCCTGTACGCACCGCCATTCAATATGATCATGGCTGATCATCCAACTCAGTATCCCGTACCTGCCTTCTCTCCATACCCCCTGATCCCTTTAGCCACAAGGGCCACATCTAACTCCCTCTTAAATATAGCCAATGAACTGGCCTCAACTACCTTCTGTGGCAGAGAATTCCACAGATTCACCACTCTCTGTGTGAAAAAAAACGTTCTCATCTCGGTCCCTAAAAGACTTCCCCCTTATCCTTAAACTGTGACCCCTTGTTCTGGACTTCCCCAACATCGGGAACAATCTTCCCGCATCTAGCCTGTCCAACCCTTAAGAATTTTGTAAGTTTCTATAAGATCCCCCCTCAATCTTCTAAATTCCAGCGAGTACAAGCCGAGTCCATCCAGTCTTTCTTCATATGAACGTCCTGCCATCCCAGGGATCAATCTGGTGAACCTTCTCTGTACTCCTCACTACGGCAAGAATGTCTTTCCTCAGATTAGGAGACCAAAACTGTACGCAATACTCCAGGTGCGGTCTCACCAATGCCCTGTACAACTGCAGCAGAACCTCCCTGCTTCCTATACTCAAATCCCCTCGCTATGAATGCCAACATACCATTGGCTTTCTTCACTACCTGCTGCACCTGCATGCCTACTTCAATGACTGGTGCCACCACGACACACAGGTCACGTTGCATCTCCCCTTCTCCTAATCGGCCACCATATAGGTTCACCCTGCCCATAAACTCATGGAATATTTACTTAGGTTTAGAGATACAGCGCAGAAACAGGCCCTTCGGCCCACCGAGTCCGTGCCGACCAGCGATCCCCGCACGCTAACACTATCCTGCACACACTAGGGACAATTTACAATTTTACTCAGCATCGAACCTGGGTCTCTGGGACTGTGAGGCAGCCTCCCATCGCTGTGGGAACAAGGAACGGCAGATGCTGGAATCTTGAGCAACAACCATTCATCGTTCTTTATCTCTCCACATCGCCATCTCTACCCCTCCTTTCCCTGATCCCTAACCAGTCTGAAGAAGGGTCTCGACCCGAAACGTCGCCCGTTCCTTCTCTCCAGAGATGCTGCCCTCTTACAAGTCACAGTGTAAGAATAAAAGGGTCGGCCATTTAGGACTGAGACGAGGAAAAACCTTTCACCCAGAGAGATGTGGATCTGTGGAATTCTCTGCCACAGAGGGCAGTGGAGGCCAATTCACTGGATGTTTTCAAGAGAGAGAGTGGATTTAGCTCTTGGGGCTAACGGAATCAAGGGATGTGGGGAGAAAGCAGAACAGGGTACTGATTGAGAATGATCAGCCATGACCATATTGAGTGGCGGTGCTGGCTCGAAGGCTGAATGCCTCTTCCTGCACCTATTTTCTATGTTTCCATGACACCTATAAGTATATACAGGTGTTATGGGGAGAAGGCAGGAGAATGGGGTTAGGAGGGAGAGATAGATCAGCCATGATTGAATGGTAGAGTAGACTTGATGGGCCGAATGGCCTAATGCTGTTCCTAGAGCTTATAAGCTGAGAACATTTTATGAGCACTGTGTTTACATAGCGGGTCAGGCAGCATCTGTGGAGAACATGGACAGGTACAAAGTGCTGGAGTCACTCAGCGGGTCAGGCAGCATCTGTGGAGAACGTGGACAGGTACAAAGTGCTGGAGTCACTCAGCGGGTCGGGCAGCATCTGTGGAGAACATGGACAGTACAAAGTGCTGGAGTAACTCAGCGGGTCAGGCAGCATCTGTGGAGAACGTGGACAGTACAAAGTGCTGGAGTAACTCAGCGGGTCGGGCAGCATCTGTGGAGAACATGGACAGGTACAAAGTGCTGGAGTAAACTCATAAGGTCATAAGGATTGGGAGTAGAATGACTCCATTCGGCCCATCAAGTCTACTCCGCCATTCAATCAAGGCTGATCAATCTTTCCCTCCTAACCCCATAACCACTGACACCTGTACTAATCTAGTATATAGAACTCAGCGGGTCAGGCAGCAATCTGTGGAGAACGTGGACAGGTACAAAGTGCTGGAGTAACTCAGTAGGTCAGGCAGCAATCTGTGGAGAACGTGGACAGGTACAAAGTGCTGGAGTCACTCAGTAGGTCAGGCAGCATCTGTGGAGAACGTGGCAGGTACAAAGTGCTGGAGTCACTCAGTAGGTCAGGCAGCATCTGTGGAGAAAAGGAATGGGTGACCTTGTTCAGGTCCCTGTTTGGGTGCTGTGTGACTCAACGACACCCCCTACAAGATAGCAACAGAGAGCCTCCATGGTCTAAGCTATCTAGAGGACAGAGCAACTGTGAACAAGAATCCCAGCCCGAAACATCACCTGCCCACGTTCTCCACAGATGCTGCCCGACCCGCTGAGACACTCCAGCACTTTGTACCTGTCCATGTTCTCCACAGATGCTGCCCGACCCGCTGAGTGACTCCAGCACTCTGTACCTGTCCATGTTCTCCACAGATGCTGCCCGACCCGCTGAGTTACTCCAGCACTTTGTCTTCAACTCAAGCGAAGCTTCAGAATTACTTATATCTGCGCCCTCTCCCCCACCCCTCTCTCCCTCTCCCTCCCCCTCTCTCTCTCCCCCACCCTCTCTCCCACCGTCCTTCTTTCTCTCTCTCTCCCTCTTTCCCCTCTCCCTCCTCTCTCTTTTTCTCTCCCCCTCTCCTCCCCTTCTCTCTCTCCCACCCTCCCTCTATCCCCTTCTCTCCCCATTCTTCCCCCTCTCTCTCATCCCTCCCTCTTTCTCTTTCTCCACCCTCTCTCTCTCTCCCTCCCCTCCTTCCCTCTCCCACCCTCCCTCCCTCCCCTCTTTCCCTCCCACCCTCTCTCTCTAACCCACTTTCTCCTTCCCTCTCTCCCTCCATCCCTCCCTCTCACACCCTCTCTCTCTCTCTCTCTCCCACCCTCTCTCTCCCTCCCTCTCCTCCCCCTTTCTCTCCCTCCCTCTCTCCTCCCACCCTCTTTCTCCTTCCCTCTCTCCCTCCATCCCTCCCTCTCACACCCTCTCTCTCTCTCTCTCTCTCTCTCCCACCCTCTCTCTTTCTCTTCCTCCCTCCTACCCTCTCCATCTCTCTCTCTCTCTCTCTCTCTCTCTCTCTCTCTCCCACCCTCCCTCTCTCCCCCTGCCCCCTGTTACGTGCCCCTGTCTCCCCCCCCCCCGTCACAAGCGGCGGCCAGACCCCCCGTCCCCGGTCCCGGGACCCCCCGCCCCTGTGGCGCTGCGGACGGAGCCACCATGGGTTGTGGTATCTCCATGAAGGACATGCCCATCGAGGTAGTAGGTGAGTGGGCACTGCCCCTCCACCCCTCCACACACTCCACCCCCTCTCTCCCCTCCCTCCCTCCACACACTCCCTCCCTCCCTCCACACACTCCACCCCCTCTCTCCCTCCCTCCTCCCTCCACCCCTCCACACACTCCCTCCCTCTCCCCCACTCTCACTCCCCTCTCCCACTCTCCCTCCACCCTCCACACACCTCTCTCCCTCCACCCCTCCCTCCTCACTCCCCTCCTCCATCCCCCTCTCTCCTCCACCCCCTCTACACAGTCTCCTCTCCTCCATCCCCTCTCTCTCTCTCTCTCTTCCCTCCTTCACACCTTTCTCCTCTCCACTCCCTCTCTCCCTCTCTCCCCCCTCCTCTCTCCCTCTTTCTCTCTCCCTCTTTCTCTCCCCACCCTCCACCCCTCCACCGCCTCCCTCCATCCCCCTCTCCCTCACCCCTCCATCCATCCCTCTACGCACTCTCCTCTCCTCTCCTCCCTCCCCTGCCATCTACCCACTCTCCCTCTATCCTCTCTCACACACCCTCCATCCCTCTCCCACCCTCCATCCCTCTACACACTCCCTCCCTCCTTCCCCCTCTCTCCCTTCCTCCATCCCTCTACACACTCTCCTCTCCTCCCTCCCCTCACCTCTACCAACTCTTCCACACACTCCCTCCCCTCTCCCACAAACTCCCTCCATCCCCCTCTCCCTCCCTCCACACACTCCCTCCACCCCTCCACACACTCCCTCCATCTCCCTCTCTCCCATCCTCCACCTCTACCCACCATCCCCCTTATCTCCCTTCCTCCATCCCTCTACACACACCCTCCATCCCTCTCCCATCCTCCATCCCTCAATACACTCTCCTCTCCTCCCCTGTCCTCTACACATTCTCCCTCCATCCCTCCACGCTCTCCTCCCTCCCTCCCCTCCTCCCTCTACCCACTCCCTCCCTCCCTCCTCCCTCTACCCACTCCCTCCCTCCATCCCCTCCTCATACTCCCTCCATCCCCTCTCCCTCCATCCCCTCCTCACACTCCCCTCCATCCCCCTCTCTCCCACCCTCCATCCCTCTACATACTCTCCTCTCCCCTCTCTCCCACCCTCCATCCCTCTACATACTCTCCTCTCCCCTCTCTCCCACCCTCCATCTCTCCACCCACTCCCTCCATCCTCTCTCTCCTCTCTCCCTCCCCTTCACCCACACTCCCTCCCTCCTCACACCCTCCCTCCCTCTACACTCCTCTCCTCCCTCCCCTTTCCCACACTCCCTCCATCCCTCCACACACCTTTCTCCTCTCCACTCCCGCTCTCTCTCCCCTCTACCCCCTCCTCTCTCCCTCCCTTCCCATCTCTCTACCTACTCCCTCCATCCTCCCTCTCCTACCCTCCACACACTCCTCCCTCCCTCCCTCCACTCCCACCTTCCATGCTCTCTCTCCCTCTACCCATTCTCCCTCCCCCTGTCTGCCTCTCCCCACTCCCTCCAACCCTCCACACACTCCCTCCATCCCCCTCTCTCCCCACTCTTCCCTCCATCCCCTCTCCCTCTGGATGATCAGCCATGATCACATTGAATGGCGGTGCTGGCTCGAAGGGCCGAATGGCCTCCTCCTGCACCTATTGTCCCCTGCCCTCTACCCACCCCCCTCCCCTCCTCTCCACCCTCTCTCTCCACTCCCCTCTCCCTCCCCCTTCACCCACTTTCCCTCCCTCCATCCCCTCTCCTCTCTCCCTCCCCTCTCCTCCTTCACACCTTTCTCCTCTCCTCTCTCCCTCTCTCTCCCTCCTCTCTCTCCCTCTCCCCTCCTCTTCCTCCCTCCTCTCTCTCCCCCTCCTCTTCCCTCCTCTCTCTCTACCCCTCCCCTCTACCCCTCCTCTCTCTTCCCCTCCCCTCCACACCTTTCCTCCACTCCCCCTCTCTCCCCTTTCCCGCCCATCTCCTCTCTCCCCTCCCCCTCCTCTCCCTCCATGAAGGACATGCCCATAGTTGTAGGTGAGTGCAGTGCTCCCTCCACCCCTTTACCCACTCTCCCTCCTCTCCCCTTCTTTCCCCTCCATCCCTCCCTCCCTCTCTCTCCCTCCCTCCCTCCCTCCCTCCCTCCCTCCCTCCCTCCCTCCCTCCCTCCCTCCCCTCCCTCCCTCTCCCCTCCCTCCCTCCCTCCCTCCCTCCCTCTCTCCCCTCCTCTCTCTCCCCTCCTCTCTCTCCCCTCCTCTCTCTCCCTCCTCTCCCTCTCTCTCCCCCCCCTCCCTTCCTGAAGGACATGCCCATAGAGGTTGTAGGTGAGTGCAGTGCTCCCTCCTCTCCCTCCACCCACTCTCCCTCCCTACCCTGCCTCCCCTCCCCACCCTCCACCCACTCTCCCCTCCTCTCCCTCCGCCCACTCTCCCCTCCTCTCCCTCCCTACCCCGCCCCTCCCTCCCTTCTCATCTACTCCCCTCCATCTCTCTCGCCTCCATCTCTCTCCCTCCCACCTCTCCGCCTCATCGCCTCCCCTCTCATCCCGTCCTCTCCCCATCCTCCTCTCTTCCTCCCCTCTCATCCCATCCCCTCCCTTCTCACCCTCTCCATCCCCTCCCCTCCCTCCCCATCCTACCCACCACTTCCTCCCCCTCATCCCCCTCTCCTCTCCTCCTCTACTCCCCCCCCCCGCCGCCCCACAGTGAACCCCAAAACTGTGCACTGATCCGGGAAGTGGGTTCAGTGAACCCCCTGATCTACAGTACCTAAAACGCCAAGGCCAACCCCCAAATTGTAGAGTGGTCCCCACCAACATATTGACCCCGACTGCCCAGCAACCCTGAAACACTGGGCAAACAGCGAACCCCCAAACTACAATGCACCCCAAAACTGTAGAGTGAACCCCAAAAGGTGGCAATAACTGTGAACCCCCAATTCCAAGCTTCTCCCAGCGAACCCCTAAACTGTAGAGTGGTCCGCATCTGCTCAGTGACCCTGTTGCCCTACAACAGCCCTGAACCCCAAACTCATTCAGTGAACCCGCCCAACCTATGTACCCCAGAACTGTAGAGTGCTCCCCACTTGCACAGTAACTAACCCCCAACTGGGGGGACCCCGAACCCCAACATTCGTTCAGTGAACACCCAACTACATCGCACCCCAAAACTGTGGAGTGATATTGTCCTATTGTTTAGTTTCGAGTTTAGTTTCGAGACACAGAGGCCCACCGAGTCCATATGCTCATCCCTCCCCTTGCCCCATACATACTTATGTTGAAAGACTGGAGCGATCAGAGAGGGCTGATCTATCAGAGAGGGCTGTGTGCAGTTTTGGTCTCGCAAATTTGAGGAAGGATATTCTTGCTATTGAGGGCGTGCAGCGTAGGTTTACTGGTTAATTCCCGGAATGGCGGGACTGTCGTATGTTGAAAGACTGGAGCGACTAGGCTTGTATACACTGGAATTTAGAAGGATGGGAGGGGATCTTATCGAAACGTATAAGATTATTAAGGGGTTGGACACGTTAGAGGCAGGAAACATGTTCCCAATGTTGGGGGAGTCCAGAACCAGGGGCCACACAGTTTAAGAATAAGGGGTCGGCCATTTAGAACGGAGATGAGGAAAATCCTTTTCAGTCAGTGAGTTGTGAATCATTGGAATTCTCTGCCTCAGAAGGCATTGGAGGCCAATTCTCTGAATGCATTCAAGAGAGAGCTAAATAGAGCTCTTAAGGATAGCGGAGTCAAGGGGTATGGGGAGAAGGCAGGAACGGGGTACTGATTGAGAATGATCAGCCATGATCACATTGAACGGCGGTGCTGGCTCAAAGGGCCGAATGGCCTCCTCCTGCACCTATTGTCTATTGTCATACTGAAGCTGTTAACTGATTGCTAGCACCTAACTCAAACCCACTGTATCGGAGACACCAGGAACCGCAGATGCTGGTTTTACCAAAACAAAAAGGTACAAAGTACTGGAGTAACTCAGCGGGTCAGGCAGCATCTCTGTGGAGAACGTGGGACAGGTACAAAGTGCTGGAGTAACTCAGCGGGTGGGGCAGCATCTCTGGAGAACGTGGACAGGTACAAAGTGCTGGAGTAACTCAGCGGGTCAGGCAGCATCTCTGTGGGGAACGTGGACAGGTGACCTTTTGGGTCGGGACCCTTCTGAGTGTGAGGTGAAACGTCGCCGATCCATGTTCTCCAGAGATGCTGCCTGACCGCTGAGTTACTCCAGCACTTTGTGTCTCTCTCTGTATTGCCTCCCTAATTATAAATGAGTGCCAGGCTAACCAGTGAGCTGGACACACGGTACTGGAGGACCTCATCCGGTCAGGCAGCATCTGTGGAGGTCAGTGGACAGACAACATCTTGGGTCTGGACCACAACGTGTCACCGAGCCACCTCAGAGCAAGAGTCTGAAGAAGGGAGCCGACATGAAACGTCGTCTGTCTACACCACTCCGCAGATGCTGCCTGACCTGCTGAGTTTAATATCGAGATACAGCGCGGAAACAGGCCCTTCGGCCCACCGAGTCAGCACCGACCTGCGATCCCCGCACACTAACACTACACACACACACACACACTAGGGACAATTCCACCAAGCCAATTAACCTACAAAGCTGCACATCCTTTGGAGTGTGGGGGGAAACCGGAGCACCCGGAGAAAACCCACATGGGTCACGGAGGGGGGGGGGGGAGAAGGTACAAACTCCATACAGACAGCACCCGTAGTCGGGATCGAACCCGGGTCTCTGGCGCCATGAGGCAGCGACTCTACTCGCTGCCATTCTAAGAAAGGTTGGGCGTTGGGAGAATGTGGAGGAGATGTGAAGTGATTGGAGGAGTTTTGGGCCAAAGGGCCTTGTTTTCTGCTCCATAGAGCACCGTAGAGTTGCTGCCTTACAGCGACGGTGACCCGGGTTCGATCCCGACCACGGGCGCTGTCCGTACGGAGTTTGTACGTTCTCCCCGTGACCCGCGTGGGTTTTCTCCAGGTGCTCCGGTTTCCTCCCACACTCCAAAGACGTGCAGGTTTGTAGGTTAATTGGCTTGGTGTAAATGTAAAAATTGTCCCCAGTGTGTGTGTGTGTGTAGGATAGTGTTAGTGTGCGGGGATCGCTGGACGGCGCGGACCCGGTGGGCCGAAGGGCCGCTGCATCTATAAACTAAACTAAACTCAGCAAGTCAGGCAGCATCTGTGGAGTGGTGTGGACAGGCTTCGTTTCATGTATGTAGGATAGTGTTAGTGTGCGAGGATCGCTGGTCGGCACGGACTCGGTGGGCCTGTTTCCGCGCTGTGTCTCGAAACTAAACTCTAAACTAAACAATAGGACAATATCACTCTACAATTTCGGGGGGTTTGCTCTACAGTTTTGGGGTGCAATGTTGTTGAAGTGGGGTTCATTGAACATAGAAACATAGAAAATAGGTGCAGGAGTAGGCCATTCGGCCCTTCGAGCCTGCACCGCCATTCAATATGATCACGGCCGATCATCCACCTCAGTATCCCGTACCTGCCTTCTCTCCATACCCCCTGATCCCTTTAGCCACAAGGGCCACATCTAACTTCCTCTTAAATATAGCCAACGAACTGGCCTCAACTACCTTCTGTGGCAGAGAATTCCACAGATTCACCACTCTCTGTGTGAAGAAATGTTTTCTCATCTCGGTCCTAAAAGACTTCCCCCTTATCCTTAAGCTGTGACCCCTGGTTCTGGACTTACCCAACATCGGGAACAATCTTCCCGCATCTAGCCTCTCCAACCCCTTAGGGTCGTTGCTGGGCATGTTGGAGGTTAGTTGGTGGGCCGAAGGGCCTGTTTGCGCGCTGTATATCTAAATCTAATCTAATCATGGGGAACTCCAGAACCAGGGGCCACAGTTTAAGAATAAGGGGTAGGCCATTTAGAACGGAGATGAGGAAAAACCTTTTCAGTCAGAGAGTTGTGAATCTGTGGAATTCTCTACCTCAGAAGGCAGTGGAGGCCAAGTCTCTGAATGCATTGAAAGGAAGCATGCAGGTACAGTAGGCAGTGAAGAAAGCCAATGGAATGTTGGCCTTCGTAAGAAGAGGAGTTGAGTATAGGAGCAAAGAGGTCCTTCTGCAGTTGTACAGGGCCTTAGTGAGACCGCACCTGGAGTACTGTGTGCAGTTGTACAGGGCCTTAGTGAGACCGCACCTGGAGTACTGTGTGCAGTTTTGGTCTCCAAATTTGAGGAAGGATATTCTTGCTATTGAGGGCTTGCAGCGTAGGTTTACTAGGTTAATTCCCGGAATGGCGGGACTGTCATATGTTGAAAGACTGGAGCGGCTAGGCTTGTATACACTGGAATTTAGAAGGATGAGAGGTGATCTTATCGAAACATATAAGATTATTAAGGGGTTGGACACGTTAGAGGCAGGAAACATGTTCCCAATGTCGGGGGAGTCCAGAACCAGGGGCCACACAATTTAAGAATAAGGGGTATGCCATTTAGAACGGAGATGAGAAAAAACTTTTTCAGTCAGAGAGTTGTGAATCTGTGGAATTCTCTGCCTCAGAAGGCAGTGGAGGCCTATTCTCTGAATGCATTCAAGAGAGAGCTAGATGGAGCTCTTAAGGATAGCGGAGTGAGTGGGTATGGGGAGAAGGCAGGAACGGGGTAAGAAACATAGAAAATAGGTGCAGAAGGAGGCCATTTGGCCCTTTGAGCCAACACCGCCATTCATTGTGATCATGGCTGATCATCCACAATCAGTAACCCATGCCTGCCTTCCCCCCATATCCCTTGATTCTGCTAGCCCCTAGAGCTCTATCTAACTCTCTCTTAAATCCATCCAGTGATTTGGCCTCCACTGCCCTCTGTGGCAGAGAATTCCACAGATTCACAACTCTCTGGGAGAAAAAGTTTGTTCTCACCTCAGTTTGAAATGGCCTCCCCTTTTTTCTAAGACTGCATTCAAGAGAGAGCTAGATAGAGCTCTTAAGGATAGCGGAGTCAGGGGGTATGGGGAGAAGGCAGGAACGGGGTGCTGATTGAGAATGATCAGCCATGATCACATTGAATGGTGGTGCTGGCTCGAAGGGCCGAATGGCCTCCTCCTGCACCTATTGTCTATTGACCGTGTGTGGCCCCTGGTTCTGGACTCGCCCAACATTGGGAACATTTTTCCTGCATCTGGCTTGTCCAGTCCTTTTATAATTTTACATGTAACTGATTGTGGATGATCAGCCGTGATCACATTGAATGGCGGTGCTGGCTCGAAGGGCCGAATGGCCTCCTACTGCACCTATTGTCTACTGACTGTGTGTGGCCCCTGGTTCTGGACTCGCCCAACATTGGGAACATTTTTCCTGCATCTAGCTTGTCCAGTCAATAGACAATAGGTGCAGGAGGAGGCCATTCGGCCCTTCAAGCCAGCACCGCCATTGAATGTGATCATGGCTGATCATTCTCAATCAGTACCCCGTTCCTGCCTTCTCCCCATACCCCCTGACTCCGCTATCCTTAAGAGCTCTATCCAGCTCTCTCTTGAGTCCTTTTATAATTTTACATGTAACTGATTGTGGACGATCAGCCGTGATCACATTGAATGGCGGTGATGGCTGGCTCAAAGGGCTGAATGGCCTCCTCCTGAACCTATTGTCTATTGACTGTGTGTGGCCCCTGGTTCTGGACTCGCCCAACATTGGGAACATTTTTCCTGCATCTGGCTTGTCCAGTCCTTTTATAATTTTACATGCAACTGATTGTGGATGATCAGGCGTGATCACATTGAATGGCGGTGCTGGCTGGAAGGGCCGAATGGCCTCCTCCTGAGCCTGTTGCCTGTTGTCTAATCTGCTGCTCTGCGAGCCATCGTTAATTAACGAGGCTGATTTGCTTCCCTTGTGTGCGATCAGAGACTGAGGCTGGCAAGGCGTGGGACGGTGTACGCGGGGCGCAGACACAGCTGGGTGTGGAGGTCCCACCGGACGATGACGACCAGGAGCCGGAGCCCGAGCCGGTGAACACCAAGGGCATGGACGGCCCTCGCAAGGTGTCCGGCTGCAACAAGGCCTGGGAGCGCTGGGAGGGAGGGATGGAGGCGGTGAGGGACCTGCGGCCGATGGAAGTGCCACCCCAGGTGATGTGCGTTGCCCTCCTCCACCTCCAGTCCTCGCCCAAGCGATGCCGCAAGTACAAGGGCGGCGTGCGGCGGGCGGTGCTGGCGGGACACCTGCACCCTTCCTCGTCCTCGGGGAACAACCAGCTGGCCGTGAAGCCACCCCCGCCCCCGCCCACGCCCGCTCCCAAACGGCCACCGCCGCCAAAGGCACCCCCCGAGAGAACGACGGGATGGCGGCGAACTGAAGCCGAGACCCTCGTCCCGGACCACAGGGGAAGAGGCGGTGGTGGCTCCTCGACATCAGACAACTTGACCACTCCCGGCCTTCCGGAGCTCCGGATCCCGGCCGCCCCCCGGAGAACGGGCCGTGTGGATACCCCACCAAACCCCCAGACCCTTGTCCCCCAGAGCACGGACTCGAGGAACCCTGGCGTCGCCACTCCGCTGGGAACGGTCCCGCGGAATTCCGACACTCCCATCCTGCACAAAGCAGACCTGAAGATTCCCAGCGTTGCTACTCCACTGACGACGGACTCCCGGAATTCCGACACTCCCATCTTGCCGAAGGTCGGCTCGCAAAATCCCAGTGTTGCCATTCCTCTGGGAAAGGACTCCCGAAATTCCAACACTCCCATCCTGCACAAAGTAGACCTGAAGAATCCCAGCATTGCTACTCCACTGAAGATGGACTCCCGGAATTCCGATACTCCCATCCTGCAGAAAGCAGACTCACAGAATCCCGGCATCGCCACTCCGCTGGGAACGGACTCCCGAAATTCCGACACTCCCATCCTGCACAAAGTAGACCTGAAGAATCCCAGCGTTGTTACTCCGCTGACGACGGACTCCCGAAATTCCGACACTCCCATCCTGCAGGTCGACTCGCAAAATCCCAGTGTTGCCATTCCTCTGGGAACGGACTCCCAAAATTCCGACGCTCCCATCCTGAAGAAGGTAGACTCGCAGAATTCCAGCCTTGCTACTCTTCAGAGAAAGAACTCCCAAAATTCCGACACTCCCATCCTGAAGAAGGTAGACTCGCAGAATTCCAGCGTTGTTACTCCGCTGGGAACAGATTCCCAAAATTCCGACACTCCCATTCTGCACAAAGGAGACCCGAAGAATCCCAGCGTTGTTACTCCGCTGACGACGGACTCCCGAAATTCCAACCCTCCCATCCTGCTGAAGGTAGTCTCGCAGAAGCCCGGCGTTGTTACTCCACTGACGACAGATTCCCAAAATCTTGATGCTCCCATCCTGGAAAAGGTTGACTCTCAGAATTCCGGTATTGCCACTCCACTGGGAACAGACTCCCGAAATTCCGACGCTCCCATCCTGAAGAAGGTAGACTCGCAGAATTCCAGCGTTGTTACTCCGCTGACGATGGACTCCCGAAATTCCAACGCTCCCATCCCGAAAAAGGTAGACTCGCAGAATTCCAGCCTTGCTACTCTTCAGAGAAAGAACTCCCAAAATTCCGACACTCCCATCCTGAAGAAGGTAGACTCGCAGAATTCCAGCGTTGTTACTCCGCTGGGAACGGATTCCCAAAATTCCGACACTCCCATTCTGCACAAAGGAGACCCGAAGAATCCCAGCGTTGTTACTCCGCTGACGACGGACTCCCGAAATTCCAACCCTCCCATCCTGCTGAAGGTAGTCTCGCAGAAGCCCGGCGTTGTTACTCCACTGACGACAGATTCCCAAAATCCTGATGCTCCCATCCTGGAAAAGGTTGACTCTCAGAATTCCGGTATTGCCACTCCACTGGGAACAGACTCCCGAAATTCCGACGCTCCCATCCTGAAGAAGGTAGACTCGCAGAATTCCAGCCTTGCTACTCTTCAGAGAAAGAACTCCCGAAATTCCGACGCTCCCATCCTGCACAAGGTCAACTCGCAGAATCCCAGTGTTGCCATTCCTCTGGGAACGGACTCCCGAAATTCCTACGCTCCCATCCTGAAGAAGGTAGACTCGCAGAATTCCAGCATTGCTACTCTTCAGAGAAAGAACTCCCGAAATTCCAGTGCTCCCATCCTGCAGAAGCCCGGCGTTGTTACTCCACTGACGACAGATTCCCGAAATACCGATGCTCCCATCCTGAAGAAGGTAGACTCGCAGAATTCCAGTGTTGTTACTCCGCTCATGACGGACTCCCGAAATTCCGACACTCCCATCCTGCAGAAGGTCGACTCGCGAAATCCCAGTGTTGTCATTCCTCTGGGAACGGCCTCCCGAAATTCCAACGCTCCCATCCCGACGAAGGTGGACTCGCAGAAGCCCGGCGTTGCTACTCTTCAGAGAAAGAACTCCCGAAGTTCCGACACTCCCATCCTGCACAAAGTAGACACGCAGAATCCCAGTGTTGCCATTCCTCTGGGAAAGGACTCCCGAAATTCCGACACTCCCATCCTGCACAAAGTAGACCTGAAGAATCCCAGCGTTGTTACTCCGCTGACGACGGACTCCCGAAATTCCGACACTCCCATCCTGCTGAAGGTAGTCTCGCAGAAGCCTGGCGTTGTTAATCCACTGACGACAGATTCCCAAAATCCTGATGCTCCCATCCTGGAAAAGGTTGACTCGCAGAATTCCGGTATTGCCACTCCACTGGGAACAGACTCCAGGAATTCCGATGCTCCCATCCTGAAGAAGGTAGACTCGCAGAATTCCAGCGTTGTTACTCTTCAGAGAAAGAACTCCCGAAATTCCAGCACTCCCATCCTGCTGAAGGTAGTCTCGCAGAAGCGCGGCGTTGTTACTCCACTGATGACAGATTCCCGAAATTCCGACGATCCCAACCTGCTGAAGGCAGACTCGCAGAATTTCAGCGTTGTTACTCCGCTGACAACGGACTCCAGAAATTCCGACGCTCCCATCCTGACGAAGGTAGACTCACAGAATTCCAGCGTTGCTACTCTTCAGAGAAAGAACTCCCAAAATTCCGACACTCCCATCCTGCCCAAAGTAGACTCGCAGAATCCCAGTGTTGCCATTCCTCTGGGAATGGACTCCCGAAATTCCAACGCTCCCATCCTGCTGAAGGTAGTCTCGCAGAATTCCGGCGTTGTTACTCTTCAGAGAAAGAACTCCCGAAATTCCGACACTCCCATCCTGCACAAAGTAGACCTGAAGAATCCCAGCGTTGTTACTCCGCTGACGACGGACTCCCGAAATTCCAACGCTCCCATCCTGAAGAAGGTAGACTCGCAGAATTCCAGCCTTGCTACTCTTCAAAGAAAGAACTCCCAATATTCCGACACTCCCATCCAGCAGAAGGTGGACTCACAGAATTCCAGCGTTGTTACTCCACTGACGACAGATTCCCGAAATCCCGATGCTCCCATCCTGCAAAAGGATGACTCACAGAATTCCGACATTGCTACTCCGCTGGGAACGGACTCCCGAAATTCCGACACTCCCATCCTGCTGAAGGTAGTCTCGCAGAAGCCCAGCGTTGTTACTCCGCTGACGACGGACTCCCGAAATTCCGACACTCCCATCCTGAAGAAGGTAGACTCGCAGAATTCCAGCCTTGCTACTCTTCAAAGAAAGAACTCCCAATATTCCGACACTCCCATCCAGCAGAAGGTGGACTCACAGAATTCCAGCGTTGTTACTCCACTGACGACAGATTCCCGAAATCCCGATGCTCCCATCCTGCAAAAGGATGACTCACAGAATTCCGACATTGCTACTCCGCTGGGAACGGACTCCCGAAATTCCGACACTCCCATCCTGCTGAAGGTAGTCTCGCAGAAGCCCAGCGTTGTTACTCCGCTGACGACGGACTCCCAAAATTCCGACACTCCCATCCCGAAGAAGGTAGACTCGCAGAATTCCAGCGTTGCTACTCTTCAGAGAAAGAACTCCCGAAATTCCGATACTCCCATCCTGCACAAAGTAGACCCGAGGAATCCCAGCGTTGTTACTCCGCTGACGACAGACTCCCAAAATTCCGATACTCCCATCCTGCACAAAGTAGACCCGAAGAATCCCGACATTGCTATTTCCCTGGGCATGGAGTCCCAAATTTCTGACGCTCCCATTCTGTTGAAGGTAGACTCGCAGAATTCCAGCGTTGCTTCTCCTCCGGGAACGGACTCCCGAAATCCCGATACTCCCATCCTGCTGAAGGTAGTCCCGCAGAATCCTGGCGTTGCTATTCCACTGGGAAAGGACTCCCGAAATTTCAATGCTCCCATCCTGCAGAAGGTAGACTCACAGAATCCCAGAGTTGTTACTCCGAAGAGATTGGATTCCCGGAATTCCAATGCTCCCCTCAAGCTGAAAGTAGACTCGCAGAATTCCAGCGTTGTTACTCCACTGATGACAGATTCCCGAAAATCTGACGCTCCCATCCTGCTGAAGGTAGAGTCGAAGAATCCCAGCTTTGTTACTCCGCAGAGAAAGGACTCCCAAAATTCCCACGCCCCCATGCTGCAGAAGGTAGGCTCGCAGAATCCCAGCGTTGCGACTCCTCTGGGAACAGACTCTCGAAATTCCCATGCTCCCATCCTGCTGATGGTAGCGTCGCAGAATCCCAGCGTTGCTACCCCTCTGGGAACAGACTCTCGAAATTCCCATGCTCCCATCCTGGACAAAGTAGACTCACAGAATCCCAGTGTTGTGCTGACGATGGACTACCGAAATTCCAATACTCCCATCCTGCTGATGGTAGCCTCACAGAATCCCAGCGTTGTTACTCCATTCACTAAGGGCTCCCGAAATTCCAATAGTCCCATCCTACTGAAAGTCGTTCCTCCGCAAAGAACGGACTTCCTGAATCCTGGCGCTGCCTCCCCGGGGGGTATGGGATCACGGAATCCCGGTGATCCTGCTTTGAAATGTGCCGATTCCCTAAATCCCAAAATATCCCCTCCGCTGGGAACAGAATTCCGGGAAGCCGGGAAGGAGATGGGAATGGAATCAGCGAATCCCAATGCCACTATTCCGCAGGGAATGCGATCCCCGAATCTCAAATCCGTCGCTCCCGAGGGAGGGACACCATCCCAAAATTCCCGAGCCGTTGTTCCGGAAGGGGAAACGGGAACACCGGATCCACGGGCCGCCGCTGCGGAGGTGATGGAATTCCCGAGTGCCGAAACCGCTACTCCGGTCGGCGAGTCGGAAACCCGGAAAACCGAAGCTCTCACTCCGGAGGCGGGAAGGGAATCCCTGAATCCCGACGCCGTCGCCCCAGGAGGAACGGAATTGCCCTCTCCCTGGTCCGTCGATCCAGAGAAACCGGAGTCCCAGAAACCGAGAGTTGTCGTCCTGGACTCGGGAACGGCGTTCCGAAATCTCAAGGACATCATCCTGGAGAGAAGGAAATTCCCAAATGCCATAGGTCTGACCCCGGTCGGCGGTTCGGAATTACCGAGAGCTAGCAGCTTCACTTTGGAGAGGGACGAGGAATTCAAGTGGAGAAGCAAAATTCAGGAGATTGGAAATCGATCCCGAGATCCCAAAACCGCCACCCCGTGGAGATGGGAATCGCTGACTCCCAAGGCTGGCACTCCGGAGAGAAGATCGGAATTCCTAAATCCCAGGACCGTGACTGTGGAGGGAGGGGCTGTAATCCCAGAGAAGAATTCTGAATCCCCAGACTCTGAATCCCAAGACTCTGAATCCCAAGACTCTGAATCCCAAGACTCCGAATGCCAAGATTTAAAATTCCGAGATTTAAAATCCCACGACTCTAAATCCCCAAACTCTCAATCCCAGGACTCTAAATCCCAAGATTTTAAACCCCCAAAAGACGGATCCCCAGATTTAAGATCTCATGATTCTAAATCCCAGGACTCCAATTCCCACGACACCAAGACCCAAATATCCCAATCCCAGGACTCCAAGTCCCAAGGCTCGGAAGGCCGGAGGCCAGCGACGCAGCGCTCCGAAGATGCACACTGGGAGCGATCTCCTTCCCTACACGAATCCGACGAGGAGAATTCCGAGGCATCGGAATCGGACGCAGACTCGCAGGCGGAGTCGGAGGCGGAGGACTCCGATGACCCGGAGGCTGACGAGTCGACGTCGGGCAGCCCAGAGGACGCCTGCGAGTCCCACGTGTCCAAGTCGGTCACCCCGGACGCGGCCTCGGACTCCGACGGGATGGGGTCGGAGGACTCGGACGGCCGGGATCGGGAGCCGCTGTCCCTCGAGGGGACCCCGGAACCCCAGGAGTGCGGGGGGCTGGATCTGGAGAGCGGCCCCTCATCGCCCCCCAACAGCCCAGAGCACGGGGACGAGCCCCAGAAATCAGACCACCCACCCGGCAGCTCGGCCGTCAAACCCCAAACGCCTCAACAACGCCCCCCCTCCTCCGCCGGGCGCGACAACGAACCCCGAAAATCAGGCCCGCTCCCGGCGCACGTACCCCCAGGAATCTCTCCGGACCTCGTGAGCCCCCCGAACCCCCTCGCCAGGCCAGGTGAACCCCACGGGTCAGACCCCCTCTCTGAACCCCAACAACCGAACCGCCACGAAAGAGCCGAACCCCCCAGATTCCACCTCATCCCGGCCAATCGAGGGGCCGAACCCCAAAACCTAGGCCCTCTGCCGGCGGAACAAGGGGCCGAACCCCCAGAGATAGGCCCTGCAAGGCCAGGGGCCGAAGCCCCAGAGTTAGGCCCTGCAAGGCCGGGGGATGAACCCCAGAAATCAGACCCTCTTTGTACAAATCGAGGAGCCGATCCCCAACTATTTGACCTCCCCTCCGCAGAGCGAGGAGCGGTACCCCAGGAATCTGGCCTGGTCTCCGCGGAACCAGGGAGCGAACCTCAAAAGTCGGCCCTTCCCTCCGGAGAGCGAGACGGTGAACTTGCACCCTTCTCCACGGCCCGAGCGCCTGAACCCCGAAAGTCGGGCCCTCCCGCGGCAGAGGGAGGGGGGGGAGGGGGTGCACCCCGAAATTTGGGGGCCGTCGCCCCCGGGGGAGGGAGGGGGTCCGAACCCCAAATCCCCCACGCCCCGAAACCGGCTCATCCATGGGAATTGGCAGCTTCATCGTCGAGGGTCTCTCCCCCTGCGCCCCAGAGTCCGGGGGAGTCCGACGTGGGTCAGCAGGCGGGCGAGCGGGAGATCGGCGTTCCCGAGGGAGCGGCCGAACCCCAAGACCGCCCGCCTCTCCGGGCAGAAGGGGCGACTGCACCTCGAAGACCCGAGGCCGCGGCGTCGGAGGGAGCACGCCAAGCCCCCGAGTGGCAAGCCCTCTCTCCGAAGGGAAGGGCCGAACCCGACCCCCGAGAGGAGGCAAGCCAACCCCCAGAGCCTTACTCCGCCTGGGGGGCCACTGAACCCCAGAGGTGCGAGACCCTCTGCACAGAGGGACGTTCGGAACCCCTTTACCCAAAGAGAGGGGGCGAACCCCTGGAGCCCGTCCCGGCGGCTGAACCCCGAAATGTTGCCCTGGAGGAGGTGGAGGGCCAGCTGCCGAAATCTGAGCCGGCCCCGCTGGAGGGGGCGAGCGAGATCCCCAGATCGGAGCCCCTCGTCGCCAAGAGGGCAGCCGAACCCCCCAAAGCCAAGCGGCCCCTTCGCAAGGAGACCCTGTACCCCTTGTCACCCATCCCTTCCCACTAGAGCCTCGACCTCTGGTGTAGTGTCCCCACCCCCCCGACACCCCCCCCCCTTCCAACCTCCCAACGTCCATCCCATCCCAAGAGTAAATCCTGACCCTGATCCGTAATAGAAAATAGAGAAGGGAGAGAGAAGAGGGGGAGAGGAGAGGGAGAGGTGAGGAGAGAGTGAGGGTGAGAGTGAGAGGGGAGAGAGTGAGGGGAGAGAGTGAGGGGAGAGAGTGAGGGGAGAGAGAGGAGAGAGAGAGAGGGGAGAGAGTGAGGGGAGAGAGTGAGGGGAGAGAGTGAGGAGAGAGTGAGGGGAGAGAGAGGAGAGAGAGAGAGGGGAGAGAGTGAGGGGAGAGAGTGAGGGGAGAGAGTGAGGAGAGAGTGAGGGGAGAGAGAGGAGAGAGAGGGGAGAGTGAGAGGGGAGAGAGTGAGGGGAGAGAGTGAGGAGAGATAGGGAGGAGAGAGTGAGGGGAGAGAGAGGAGAGAGAGGGGAGAGTGAGGGGAGAGAGTGAGGGGAGAGAGAGGAGAGGAGGAGAGGAGAGAGAGAGGGGAGAGAGTGAGGGGAGAGAGTGAGGAGAGGAGAGAGGAGAGAGTGAGGAGAGAGGGGAGAGAGTGAGGGGAGAGAGTGAGAGGAGAGGAGAGAGGGGAGAGAGTGAGGGGAGAGAGTGAGGGGAGAGAGTGAGGGGAGAGAGTGAGGGGAGAGAGAGGAGAGAGTGAGAGGAGAGAGAGTGAGGGGAGAGAGTGAGGGGAGAGAGTGAGGGGAGAGAGTGAGGGGAGAGAGAGGAGAGAGTGATAGGAGAGAGAGTGAGGGGAGAGAGTGAGGGGAGAGAGTGAGGGGAGAGAGTGAGGGGAGAGAGAGTGAGGGGAGAGAGAGATGAGAGAGTGAGGGGAGAGAGAGGGGAGAGAGTGAGGGGAGAGAGAGGGGATAGAGGAGAGAGAGGGGAGCGAGAGGGAAAGAGAGGGTGACAGAACGAGAGATAGAGGGGTGAGAGAGAGAGGAAGGTGGAGAGGGAGGAGAGGAAAGTGAGAAGAGAGAGGGAGGAAGAGAGGCGGGCGAGAGAGGGAGAGGGGTGAGAAGGAGATAGAGGGGGTGAAAGAGAGAGAAAGATGGAGAAAGAGAGGGAATGAGAGGAATGGGGAGTGAGAAAAATGGATAGAGAGAAAGGTGAGGGAGAGAGGAAAAGAGAGAGAGGGAGAGGAAGGAGAGAGAGAGAGAGTGACAGAAAGGCAGAGAGAAAGGAGGGGGGGTGAGAAATGGATGGTGGGAGAGAGGGAGAGGTATAGAGAGAAAGGGGGAGTGTGAAAGGGAGAGAGAGAGAGAGGAGAGAGACAGGAAAAGAGAGATAGAGAAAGTGAGAGAGATGGGGTGGGAGAAACGGATGGAGGGAGTGGGAGAGGGAGTGAGAGGCATCGAGAGAAAGGGGGAGTGTGAGTGAGAAAGGGGGAGAGAGGGGAGAGGGGGAGTGAGAGAGACGGAGGGAGTGAGAGAAAGTGAGACAGAAAGGTGGACCAGTGTGAGAGGGAGAGAGAGAGAGACTGTGGAGCTAGAGAGGTCGGGGGGGGGGGAGAGAGAGAGAGTGGTGTGGGGAGCATGAGAGGGAGAGGGTGGGTTAATGAGAGAGAGGGAGATCAAAAAACTGAAGACAAGGGAGGAGGTGTGAAGTACAGCTCCTGGTGTCATCTCCAAGAGTTCGGGAGACCTCAAAGAACTCGGGATGCTGGGATGAAGCCCTCTTATCCCATTCCAAACTTCCCCCCACCTTCCCACCACCCCTCCCCCCCACCTTCCCACCACCCCCTGCCCACCCCCTACCCGCTAAATCTCTGCTTGTTCTGGTCATTATCAAACTTCGGCGATGTCTGGCTGCTGTGCAATAAAATCTCTTGCCTCGAGAATAAAATCACTGTGTTCTCCACATCCAGAAACAGTCCCTTCGGCCCACCAAGTCCGTGCCGTCCAGCGCTACTATCATATCATATCATATAATATATATACAGCCGGAAACTCTATCCTACTGCTTTCTACTGCACAACAGCTGGGTCTATCTCCTGCAGGTTTCGCTCACGTGGGTACCGGTTGCAAAAGGGTTATTTAGATTTTTTTTTAATGTGGGCACGTTTGGTGAGACCCTGCACACACACCCTCGGGACAATTTACACGCTTACACCAAGCCAATTAGCCTACAAATCCTGCACGTCTTTGGAGTGTGGGAGGAAACCGAATATCTCGGAGAAAACCCCACGCAGGTCACGGGGAGAACGTGCAAACTCCGCACAGACGGCAGCCGTGGAAGGGATCGAACTCGGGTCTCTGGCATTGCATTCGCTGTAAAGGGCTTGTGCCACTTAGGTAATTTTGTAGGCGATTGCCGTAGTCGTAGCAGGTTGCTCGAAAAAACGGCGACTGGACCCTCCCCCTACGACAATGTCTACGACAAGCTACAACAACCTACCACCTCGTCGAGGTCAAGCTACTGCAAGCTACCGACAAACGGCAACCCAATCATCGCGAGTAGGACGTCCACCTACGACCGCGCCTACGACAACCTACGACGTCACCCACGACCACACAGGTGACAACCTACGACCACACAGGTGACAACCTACGACCACACCTACGACAACCTACGAGGACACCTACGACCACACAGGCAGCAACTGAAGTCAACCTACGACATCACCTACGACCACACAGGTGACAACCTACGACATCACCTACGACCACACAGGCGACAACCTACGACATCACCTACGACAACCTACGACATCACTTACGACCACACAGGCGACAACCTACGACCACACCTACAACAACCTACGAGGACACCTACGACCACACAGGCGGCAACCGAAGTCAACCTACGACATCACCTACGACCACACCTACGACAACCTACGACATCACCTACGACCACACAGGTGACAACCTACGACATCACCTACGACCACACAGGTGACAACCTACGACCACACCTACGACAACCTACGAGGACACCTACGACCACACAGGCGGCAACCGAAGTCAACCGACGACATCACCTACGACCACACCTACGACAACCTACGACATCACCTACGACCACACAGGCGACAACCTATGACATCACCTACGACCACACAGGTGACAACCTACGACTACACCTACGAGTAACCTACGAGGACACCTATGACCACACAGGCGGCAACCGAAGTCAACCTACGACATCACCTACGACCACACCTACGACAACCTACGACATCACCTACGACCACACAGGCGACAACCTACGACATCACCTACGACCGCACAGGTGGCAACCTACGACATCACCTATGACAACCTATGACATCACCTACGACCACACAGGCGACAACCTACGACATCACCTATGACATCACCTACGACAACCTACGACATCACCTACAACCACACAGGTGACAACCTACGACCACACCTACGACAACCTACAAGGACATCTACGACCACACAGGCGGCAACCGAAGTCAACTTACGACATCACCTACGACAACCTATGACATCACCTACGACCACCCAGGCGACAACCTACGACATCACTTACGACCACACAGGCGACAACCTCGACAACACCTACGACCACACAGGCGACAACCTACGACATCACCTATGACCACACAGGCGACAACCTACAACACCTACGACAACCTACGACATCACCTACGACCACACCTATGACAACCTACGACCACACAGGTGACAACCTACGACCACACAGGTGACAACCTATGACCACACAGGCGACAACCTACGACAACACCTACGACATCACCTACGACCACACAGGCGACAACCTACGACCACACAGGCGACAACCTATGACCACACAGGCGACAACCTACGACAACACCTACGACATCACCTACGACCACACAGGCGACAACCTACGACCACACAGGCGACAACCTACGACATCACCTACGACCACACAGGCGACAACCTACAACACCTACGACCACACAGGCGACAACCTATGACATCACCTACGACCACACAGGCGACAACCTATGACATCACCTACGACCACACAGGCGACAACCTATGACATCACCTACGACCACACAGGCGACAACCTACAACACCTACGACATCACCTACGACCACACAGGCGACAACCTACGACAACACATTATACAATAGGTGCAGGAGGAGGCCATTCGGCCCTTCGAGCCAGAACCGCCATTCAATGTGATCATGGCTGATCATTCTCAATCAGTACCCCGTTCCTGCCTTCTCCCCATACCCCCTGACTCCGCTATCCTTAAGAGCTCTATCCAGCTCTCTCTTGAATGCATTCAGAGAATTGGCCTCCACTGCCTTCTGAGGCAGAGAATTCCACAGATTCACAACTCTCTGACTGAAAAAGTTTTTCCTCATCTCCGTTCTAAATGGCCGACCCCTTATTCTTAAACTGTGTGGCCCCTGGTTCTGGACTCCCCCAACATTGGGAACATGTTTCCTGCCTCTAACGTGTCCAACCCCTTAATAATCTTATACGTTTCGATAAGATCTCCCCTCATCCTTCTAAATTCAAGTGTATACAAGCCTAGTCGCTCTAGTCTTTCAACATGTGACAGTCCCGCCATTCCGGGAATTAACCTAGTAAACCTACGCTGCATGCCCTCAATAGCAAGAATATCCTTCCTCAAATTTGGAAACCAAAACTGCACACCTACGACAACACCTACGACCACACAGGCGACAACCTACGACATCACCTACGACCACACAGGCGACAACCTACGATGACACCTACGACCACACAGGCGACAACCTACGACAACACAGGCGACAACCTATGACCACACAGGCGACAACCGAAGTCAACCTACGTACACCCGCGACAAGCTACGACCCTCGTCGGCGACAACTGAAGACAATTCACGTCATTTTGGCCTCCGATTCTCTGACGCCGGTCGGTGCCTGTCGCCGGTTGACGTAGGCAGTCGCCAATGGAATTCACCGAAGTCAGCACCGGCGACAACCTACGTCACCTGGCGACAGCGCCGCCCACGTCAGGAGACGTCAAGCTACGCTCATCGGCGTCAAACCCCACTGTCGCCGGAAATTTCTAAACATTTCAAAATACAGCGGCGACCAGAAAGACGCTACGACTCTTTGGAGACGACTCACGGCCGTACACAGGCGACACCCCGGCAACCGTGTGGTCACGGCCTAGTCGCCCGTAGTCGCCTATAAATGGCCTCAGTGGGACAGGGGCATGCAGCAACTCCACCGCTGCGCCACCGTGCGGTGGGGAGGAGGGGGGGGGGGGGGCGCGCATGCGCCGTGTGTGTGTGGGGAGCAAAGATACTAGAGGAACTAGAGGAACAAGATGGACCACTTCCGTCGAAAACGCCTATACTGAAGTACGCGAAGGAGCCATTTTAGTAGGCCAAACCCGCCGTTCGCTCTGCCTCTCGCAGTGTAATCAGTGTTGTGGGGGAACGGTATGTGTGATGATGATACCATAAAAAATGCAGAATATATCTCATCTATCAACTGACAGGTTTTTGTTATTTTTCTTTTAAAATGTTTCTGCAAGTTTCTGCCTACTAAAATGGCCGCCGTGACGTACTACGGCTTTTAGGGTCGAGTGGTCTATCTTGTTCCTCTAGTATCTTTGGTTGGCTCCGGACGGTTAGCGCGCATGCGCTGTGTGAGTGTGTGTGGGAGCGGGGCTGGTATTCGCGCATGCGCTGTGTGAGTGTGTGGGGTGCTTGACTTCGGTCGGGCATGCGTCGATGTGTGGGGGCTGGTGTACGCGCATGCGTCGATGTGTGGGGGCTGGTGTACGCGCATGCGTCGATGTGTGGGGGCTGGTGTACGCGCATGCGCTGTGTGAGTGTGGGGGCTTGACTTCGGTCGGGCGGCGAGCTTGCGTCCGTGTGTGTGTGTGTGTGTGTGTGTGTGTGTGTGTGGGGGGGCGGGGCTGGTATATGCGCATGCGTTGTGTGAGTGTGTGGGGGTTTAACTTCGGTCTGGCGGTGCGCATGCGTCGGTGAGGTATGTGAGTGTGTGTGGGGGGGGTTGGCTCCGGTCTGGTGGCGCGCATGCGCTGTGTGAGTGTGTGTGGGGGGGCGGGGGAGACGTGGCAGTCACGTGGGCGCGGAGCTGACGTCGCCGGCAGCAGCGGAGCGGACGCGGGAGGGAGGATCGGCCGACGTGTCGCTGAGGAAACGGTCCGGCTTCACCCGCGGCGAGAAACGACGGAACGGCAGCCATCGGGAAAGGACTACCTCCGGGCCCCCGTCAAGCAGCGAGAAAGAAGGAAGGAGAGAGGAGAGGAGGAGAGGAAGGGTAAGTAAGTGTCTCACGCATCCATTTACTTCCATCAACCGGACGCCGATTTTTAATGGAGGAGGGGGCGGGGCGACGACGGCGTGATTGACAACTCGCTCGGCCAATGGCCGGCCGCCGCTGCCCTCCAGGCGGCCAATCGGCCCCGACGGGAGGCGGGATGAGCCCGACCCCCCCCCCTCCCCTCGACCCAGGATTTAGGGGTGCGCCACCCCATCTATCATCTCCATCATGTGGGATTGGGTTGGGGAAGGAGGGGAAGGGAGAGAGATGGGGAGGGGTGTGGAGATGGAGGGGGAAGGAGATGGGAGAGGGAGGGGAGAGGGAGAGGAAGAGGGAGGGGAGAGGAAGAGGGAGGGGAGAGGAAGAGGGAGGGGAGAGGAAGAGGGAGGGGAGAGGAAGAGGGAGGGGAGAGGAAGAGGGAGGGGAGTGGAAGAGGGAGGGGAGTGGAAGAGGGAGGGGAGAGGGAGAGGGAGGGGAGAGGAAGAGGGAGGGGAGAGGAAGAGGGAGGGGAGTGGAAGAGGGAGGGGAGTGGAAGAGGGAGGGGAGAGGGAGAGATGGGGAGGGGTGTGGAGGGGGAGTGGTTGTACAGAGGAATGGGGAGGGAGAGGAAGAGAGAGAGGGAGTGGAGAGGAGGGGAGGGGGTGTTGAGATGGAGGGGTATGGAGAGGGTTGAGGAGGGAGTGTGCAGGGGAGAGGGAGGAGTGTGGAGAGGGATGGGGAGGGAGAGGGAGGGAGGGGGAGGGAGAGGGATGGGGAGGGAGAGGGAGGGGGATGGGGAGGGAGAGGGAGGGAGGGGGAGGGGTGTGGAGAGGTGGAGAGGGTTGAGGAGGGAGTGTGCAGGGGAGAGGGAGGAGTGTGGAGAGGGAGGGGGAGGGGTGTTGAGAGGGATGGGGTGGGGTGTGGAGAGGGAGGGGTTGTGGAGGGGGAGGGGTGAGGAGAGGGATGGAGAGGAAAAAGCAGCCAACACATAATCATGGAGGTAGACTGAAGAAGGGTCTCGACCCGAAACGTCACCCATTCCTTCTCTCCAGAGATGCTGCCAGTCCCCCGCTGAGATACTCCAGCATTTTTGTCTATATCTCCGGTGTAAACCAGCTCTGTAGTTCCTTCCCACACATCTGCAGTTCCTTCCTACACATAATCAAGGAGATCACGGACAAGACTTGCTCCTCTCCAACTACGGAACAAAATCTTGATTCGATTCTAGAGTGTGTCCGCGGGTTTATGGGGAGAAGGCAGGAGAATGGGGTTGAGAGGAAAAGATAGAGCAGCCACGGAGTAGACTTGATGGGCCGAATGACCTAATTCTGCTCCTATAACATATGAGAATCTACTCAACCCAAATGTGTAAGTAGGAACTGCAGATGCTTATGCAGATGCTTATTTATGCTGAAGATAGACATAAAAATGCTGGAATAACTCAGTGAGGCAGGCAGCATCTCTGGAGAAATGGAATGGTGAATTGGCCAAATGGGCTGTCAAGGGGAGAAGGCAGGAGAATGGGGTTAGGAGGGAGATCAGCCATGAATGTGGAGTAGACTTAATGGGCCAAATGGCCTGGTTCTACTTCTATCCCTTATGACCTCATGATGGCGTTTCAAGTCGAGACCCCTCTTTGGACTGAATCAGGGGGGGAGGGAGACACAGAGATATGGAAGGGTAAGGTGTGAAAACGAGACATCAAAGGGGACAAAGCTGAAGGAAAATGTAGAGCAGAACATTTTTCGCTAGGGGAAGTTGACGATGTGGCATGCAAAGTAAAATTTAATCAGGACAGTCAATCAAGGAACAGATTAACATTTTGCGTCGAGATTCATCATTGGTCTAAACTTCAAAACGCCACCTATTCCTTTTCTACAGAGATGCTGCCAGACGCGTTGAGTTACCCTGGCATTTTGTGTCTATCTTCGGTGTTAACCAGCATCTGCAGTTATTTATCTATATACTAAAACTCTCGATTGTTATCTTGTTTGTGACTGAACTTCAGCCAAAACGGTACACGATAGCGCAACAATTTTAGGCCCACCTTACTCACCATTGTCACTTTAGTGATAATGCAAGTATTTGTATTGAAATCGATGTTATATTTTTTAAGTTATTCACATTTTAAAGTTTAAAAGTAGGGGGAGGAAAGGGGGGTAGTGGGGGAGAAGAGGGGGGGGGTTGAGGGGAGGGGGGAGGACAGGGTGCTGCACCAATGCAGGAGAGGTTTGGGCCCAACGGGTCCACTTTGTCTAGTTTCTACTAACATTGTACAATTGCAGTGGGTCCCGATCTGAAATGTCACATATCCGTGTCCTCCAGAGATGCTGCCTATCCTGCTGAGTTAATCCAGCTGTTTGTGTCTATCTTTGGTGTGAACCAGTATCTGCAGTTCCTTCTTTCTTAGTCCATATTTAAGGACCACTCACACCCCGTGGGACAGACGGTAGTAAAGTTTGAAAGCTGCCAACACAAGATTTGGGAATGGGTTCTTCACCATTGTTGTCAGTTATGTCAAGATGTATAATCAGTCTGAAGATGGATCCCAAACTGAAATGTCGCCCATCCATGTTCTCCAGAAGTGCTGCCTGATTTTAGTTTAGTTTAGAGATACAGCGCAGAAACAGGCTGTTCAGCCCAATGATACACAGAAACATAGAAAATAGGTGCAAGAGGAGGCCATTCGGCCCTTCGAGCCAGCACCGCCATTCATTGTGATCATGGCTGATCGTCCCCAATCATTAACCCGTGCCTGCCTTCTCCCCATATCCCTCGATTCCACTAGCCCCTAGAGCTCTATCTAACTCTCTCTTAAATCCGCGCCTTGCACTTATTTTTAAGCTGCACTTTCTCTGTAGTTGCGACACTCTATTATTGATATTCATAAATCATAGGAGCAGAAGTAGACCATTCGGTCCATTAAGTCTACTCCGCCATTCAATCATTGCTGGTCTATCTTTCCCTCTCAACCCCATTCTCCTGTCTTCTCCCTGAATCTTTGACACCCGTACTAATCAAGAACCAAGCAGTAATCGAGATTTTCACTTTGTGTACTTCCTGATGTACTCGCTCGTGTAAAATAGGAATCTTGATGGGACAGTGGGTAAAATAAAGCTTTTCACTTTATCTCGGTACACGTGGCAATAATAAACCAATACTAAACTGGGGAATCCCATCCCACACACCGTAAAACACAGCCTTATCATTCCCTCCGACCCCACATCCTGGTCCTTCTGTCTAGAACCTGACTGTCTAGATATATAAGAAAATAACTGCAGATGCTGGTACAAATCGAAGGTATTTATTCACAAAATGCTGGAGTAACTCAGCAGGTCAGGCAGCATCTCGGGACAGAAGGAATGGGCGACGTTTCGGGTCGAGACCCTTCTTCAGACTGATGTCAGGGGGGGCGGGACAAAGGAAGGATATAGGTGGAGACAGGAAGATAGAGGGAGATCTGGGAAGGGGAGGGGAAGAGAGGGACAGAGGAACTATCTAAAGTTGGAGAAGTCAATGTTCATACCGCTGGGCTGCAAGCTGCCCAAGCGAAATATGAGGTGCTGTTCCTCCAATTTCCGGTGGGCCTCACTATGGCACTGGAGGAGGCCCATGACAGAAAGGTCAGACTGGGAGTGGGAGGGGGAGTTAAAGTGCTCGGCCACCGGGAGATCAGATTGGTTAACACGGACCGAGCGCAGGTGTTGAGCGAAGCGATCGCCGAGCCTGCGTTTGGTTTCGCCGATGTAAATAAGTTGACATCTGGAGCAGCGGATGCAATAGATGAGGTTGGAGGAGGTGCAGGTGAACCTCTGTCTCACCTGGAAAGACTGTTTGGGTCCATGGATGGAGTTGAGGGGAGGAGGTAAAGGGACAGGTGTTGCATCTCGTGCGGTTGCAGGGGAAAGTGCCCGGGGATGGGGTGGTTTGGGTGGGAAGGGACGAGTGGACCAGGGAGTTACGGAGGGAACGGTGGGAAGGACCTGACTGTCAGTAGTTTAGTTTAGAGATGTCAGGAAGGTATGACATTATTAGTCATAGAGTGATCCAGCATGGAAACAGGCTCTTCAGCCCAACTTGTCCATGCCGACCAAGATATCCCGTCTATAGTGGTCCCACTTGCCCATGTTTAGTTTAGTCTAGTTTATTATTGTCATGTAAACCAAAGTACAGTGAAAAGATTTTGTTGCGTCAGCAGAAAGACTGTACATGATTATGATCAAGCTGTCTAGTTTGGCCCATATCCCTCGAAACAGGGAAACAGGCCCTTCGGCCCACCAAGTCCGCACCGACCAGCGATCCCTGTACACTAACAATATCCTATCAGGGTACACTAGGGACAATTTACAATTTTAACCAAAGCCAATTAACCTACGAACCTCCACATCTTTGGGGTGTGGGAGGAAACCGGAGTGCCCTGAGAAAACCCCAACAGTCACAGGGAGAACGTGCAAACTCCGTACAGATGGCACCCGTAGTCAGGATTGAACCTGGGTCTGTGGCGCCGTGTGGCAGCAACTCTAGCGTTGCACCATTGTGCCACACAGTCGTGAAGCCAAAATAAGTTTGAGGGATATGGGCCAAACTAGACGGCTTGATCGTAATCATGTACAGTCTTTCTGCTGACGCAACAAAATCTTTTCACTGTACTTTGGTTCACATGACAATAATAAACTAGACTAAAACTAAACTAAACATGGGCAAGTGGGACCATTATAGATGGGATATCTTGGTCGGCATGGACAAGTTGGGCTGAAGGGCCTGTTTCCATGCTGGATCACTCTATGACTAATTATGTCACATACCTTCCTGACTTATCTCTAAGTGAATATGTAAATTTCTATCTGCCTTGGTGCCAATTTACGAGTTTGTCTTGTAAGAAAATAACTGCAGATGCTGGTACAAATCGAAGGTATTTATTTCACAAAATGCTGGATTAACTCAGCAGGTCAGGCAGCATCTCAGGAGAGAAGGAATGGGTCTCAGACTGAAGAAGGGTCTCAACCCGAAATGTCGCCCATTCCTTCTCTCCTGAGATGCTGCCTGACCTGCTGAGTTACTCCAGCATTTTGTGAAATAAATACGAGTTTGTCTTTGTGTGTTTCCTGTACCTATACAGCAACTCAGAAGTCAAGAATGTTGAATTGTTATTTGTACTTGCAACGACAGAGGTTGGGGGGAGACCTGATAGAAGTGTATAAAATTACGAGAGGCGTAGATAGGGTAGATAATCACAAGCTTTTCCCATGAGGGAAATGTCAAAGACCAGAGGGCATAAGTTGAAGGGGAGAGGGGCAAAGTTGATAAAGATGTGTGGGGTGATTTCTTTTACACAGAGGGTTAGAATGCCATACTGTGGATGGTGGTTGAGGCAGATACGGTAGTGGGATTTAAGAGACTTTTGGAGAGGCGCGTGGATACGGAGGGATACGGATTATGCGCAGGCAGGTTAAGAGTCGGTAAAGACATTGTAGGCCGAAGGTGGAGGGATTGGGCAGGCAATGTTTTGGGTTGGGACACTTCTTCTGACTTTTATTTAGTCAAACGTGCAAAGGTTTCTTAGCTTGGTCTGCTAAACCGGATTTCTGCGTAACTGTTCACCTCCCGATACAAGATCTGTTAGGGTGGTCTTTCCTAACTTGCTGAGCCCATTGGGCATTTACATTGGGAATGCTGGCTTTGGACTGTCTGTGCTTTGAAAGGCTGTTATAGCTCAGGGTGAGGTTTCTTGTTGTGGACAGGGTCAGTGAAGTGGCACAGTGGTGTAGTGGTAGAGCTACTGCCTTAAGCACCAGAGACCTGAGTTCCATCCTAACTACGGCTGTCAGTACGGAGTTTGTACATTCTTTCCGTGACCTGCGTGGGTTTTGTCCGAGATCTTCGGTTTCCTCCCGCACTCCAAAGACAAAATGGTTTGTAGATTACTTGGCTGGGTATAAATGTAAAATTGTACGATCTGTGTGTAGGGTAGTGTTAATGTACGGGGATTGCTGGTTGGTGTGGACTCGGTGGGCCGAAAGGTTTCCACTGTGTCTTTAAAAACTGAAAAGCAAGAGTGTCTAAAAAGCACAGGGACAAATGCTTGTAAGTAGTTGTGTGGGGATGTGCAGAGAATAGGCTGATTGGGGCTTAATCTGTCAGTCTGTGCAGACAAATAGAGAAATGCTGTGCAATTTGTATTCTGCAACAGCAAGCAATTTCAGACGCACCATACTGTGCAGACACTCCGTGAACGGCAGCTGCTTCCACATGACGCATTGTTCCTTCAGAGTCACGAAGACCAGAGGAAGGGAAACTGGTGAGAGTTGTTGGGGACATGCCGAACTTCCTAAATGCCAGAGGTTTCAGGTGAGAGGGGAAACACTTGTCAGGAACCCGAGGGGCAGCTTTTTCACACAGAGGGTGGCGAGTATATGGAACGTGCTGTTGGAGACAGGAGTTGCGGCAGGTACTATAATAACATTTAAATGTTATTTAACTTTAAAAGTCATTTAAAATTGGAGACGGGTACATGGATAGGAAAGGTTTAGAAGGATACAAGACCAAGTGGACCCGTTGAGCCCAAACCACTCCAACATTGGTGCAGCACCCTCTCCCCCCATCCGCCCTCCCCTCCCCCATTCCCACCCCCTGTCCCCTCTCCCTCCCTCCCCCTCTCTCCTCCCCATCCCCTCCATTCCCCCATTTTCCCCTCCCCGTCCCCTCCACCGCCCTCCTCCCCCTCTCTCCTCCCCCTTCCTCCTCCCCTCCCCATCCCTACCCCCTCCATTCCCCTCCTCCATTCCCCTCCCACCTTCCCCACCCCCCCTCCCCTAGGAGATAGATTTAAACTTTAAAATGTGAATAACTTGAAAACTATAACACCAGTTTCAATGAAACTTCTTCCATTAGCACCAAAGGGTCGACGGTGAGTAAGGTGGGCCTAAAATTGTCGCGCTATCGTGTACCATTTTGGCTGTAGTTTAGGAACAAACAAACATACTCGAGTTTTAGTACATGGACGGGCCAACCGCAGGCAGGTTGGATTAGTGTGGATGGGCCATCTTGGTTGGCATAAGCAAGTTGGGGTGTAGGGCCTGTTTCCGTGTTCTATGGCTCTATATAGGTTCATGAAACGTAAATGAATAAAATTAAGGAGCAGCTCAGAGTTAGTAGAAATTTGATTTTTATGCATCATCTGTGAGAAATTTGAAAGTGAAACCAAAAGATTCTCAACCAGAAACGTTACCTAGTCCTTTTCTCCAGAGATGCTGTCTGCCTGACCTGCTGAGTTACTCCAACACTTTGTGTCTGTCTCCGGTGTAAACCAGCATCTGCAGTTCCTCCCTACACGGTTTTCTGTTGGAATAGTTGTAACCACGTAGTACAGATAATGATAGCGATCACCATCCGTGAATTTCTCGTCATCTCCGTATGAAATAAGCCGTGTGTCATCTGGTCAGTGGAAGATCCCCGGGCAATTGATGTAACCTTTGGTGCCTGCCTGCTCATTTCTTCTTGGAATAAGGGTGTGTATTGGTTGTCGGTAAATCAGATTTGAAGTTGGACAGATTACCGTGCAGTTTGTGTTCCAAATTGCATCAGGTTCTTTTCACATCTCATTCCAAGCTGGGATTTCAATTGGGAACGTCAAAGTTCAGAGTTTTCATTTCCACCACGATCTGAAGATGGGTCTCGACCCGAAACGTCACCCATTCCTTCTCTCCAGAGATGCTGGCCGTCTCGCTGAGTTACTCCAGCTTTTTGTGTCCATCTTCGGATTAAACCAGCATCCTTCTTACACGATCTCGCCTTTTCCTATCTCTGGGAAACCTAGGTTTTCTGTTTTCAGATTCTCGACCCGAAACGTCACCTATTCCTTTTCTCCAGAGATGCTGTCTGTCTGCCTGACCTTCTGAGTTACTCTAACATTTTGTGCCTATCTTCGGTGTCGAATGTGGGCAAATGGGACGTGTAGATGGGGCATCTGGGCCAGCATGAACCTATCGGGCTGAAGGGTCTTTATCATATGATTAAGATAATTCTACAAATGGGAATTTTAAAACATTTTTTGATGAATTAACGACCAGTTAATGTCAATTTAAAATCAATAGAGGAAGGAATTTTTATCGAACAACTTTGGTGCCAGAGTCCCAGATTCAATCCCAACTACGGGTGCTGTTTGTATGGAGTCTGTACGTTTTCCCTATGACAGCGTGGGTCTTCTCCGGGTGCTCCTGTTTCCTCCCACATTTCAAAGACGTATAGGTTTGTAGGTTAATTGGCTTCTGTAAGTTGCAAAACTGTCCCTGGTGTGTGTGGGTTAGTGTACGGGGTGATCGCTGGTCGACGCGGACTCGGTGGGCCAAAGGGCTGTTTCTGTGCTGTATCTTGTCTAAACTCCAAATGAAATCAGATCATAAACAGGAATGGGGATAAAAACATTGGAATGGAAAGGCTAAACACATTGCAATGAATTGATAGAGAAACAGATAAAAAATACTAGTTCCTTCAAAATAGAAGGTCTGTCGGTTTCCTCCCACACTCCCAAGACGTACAGGTATGTAGGTTAATTGACTGGGTAATATGTAAAAATTGTCCCTAGTGTGTGTAGGATAGTGTTAATGTGCGGGGATCGCTGGGCGGCGCGAACTCAGTGGGCCGAAGGGCCGGTTTCCGCGCTGTATCTCTAAATCTATGTACCTTCTTCTTTGAGTCCATTTCCTCCACTGCCAAATTGGAGGAACAGCACCTGTCCTGTCTCCACCTATATCCTTCATTTGTCCCGCCCCCCCTGACATCAGTCTGAAGAAGGGTCTCGACCCGAAACGTCACCCATTCCTTCTCTCCTGAGATGCTGCCTGACCTGCTGAGTTACTCCAGCATTTTGTGAATAAATACCTTCGATTTGTACCAGCATCTGCAGTTATTTTCTTATACTAGTTCCTTCAAATTAGCTTGGGCAGTAATAGCCACCCATTATATAGCATCTGCTGTTCCTCATGTCTGACACACATTGTCACCACCTTGCTTTCTGGATTGCTAGATTACATACAGGAAGGAACTGCAGATGCTGGTTTACACCGAAGATAACCACAAAATGCTGGAGTAACTCTGCGGGACAAGGCAGCATTGCTGGAGAGAAGGAATGGGTGACGTATTGAGTCTCAGTCTGAGGATGGGTCTCGATCCGAAACTTCACCCAATCCTTCTCTCCTGAGATGCTGCCTGACCCGCTGAGTTAGTCCAGCTTTTTTCGGATGACATGGATTCACCCTGTTTGTTTCCCTACCTGGATCATGTTCTCCTAAACTAGTTGTCTCTTGTTAAGATTAATTTTGCCTCTGACAAGTCAAGTCAAGTCAAGTCAAATGTATTTGTCACATACACATACACGATGTGCAGTGAAATGAAAGTGGCAATGCCTGCGGGTTGTGCACAAAAAATAATTACAGTTACAGCATATAAATAAAGTTAATAAGTTACTATTAGTGTCGACAAAAATTTAGTCTCTGGGGTTATAAAATTTGACAGTCCTGATGGCCTATGGGAAGAAACTCCGTCTCATCCTCTCCGTTTTCGCAGCGTGACAGCGGAGGCGTTTGCCTGATCGTAGCATCTGGAACAGTCCGTTACTGGGGTGGCAGGGGTCCCCCATAATGTTGCTGGCTCTGGATCTGCACCTCCTGATGTATAGGTCCAGCAGGGGGGCGAGTGTAGTTCCCATGGTGCATTCTGCCGAACGCACTACTCTCTGCAGGGCCATCCTGTCCTGGGCAGAGCTGTTCCCAAACCAGGCTGTAATGTTGCCGGACAGGATGCTCTGTGTTTGCATTCTGTGGCAGGGCTTGTGGAATAGTTTTCAGTGTGAATATACATTTTCTATTGGACAGCTTTCTTCCCTGTTTAACAAAAGAAACATTACATTTAGTTCAGTTTAGTGATGCACTGTGAAAATCAGGCCCTTCAGCCCACCGAGTCTACACCGAACATCGATCGCTCATTCACGCTAGTTTTATGTTATCCCATCTTCTCATCCACTCCCCACACAATAGACAATAGGTGCAGGAGGAGGCCATTCGGCCCTTCGAGCCAGCACCGCCATTCAGTGATCATGGCTGATCATTCTCAATCAGTACCCCGTTCCTGCCTTCTCCCCATACCCCCTGACTCCGCTATCCTTAAGAGCTCTATCCAGCTCTCTCTTGAATGCATTCAGAGAATTGGCCTCCACTGCCTTCTGAGGCAGAGAATTCCACAGATTCACAACTCTCTGACTGAAAAAGTTTTTCCTCATCTCAGTTCTAAATGGCCGACCCCTTATTCTTAAACTGGGGCCCCAATGGGCGCCAATTCACAGAGGGGTAGTTAACCTACAAACCCGCACGCCCTTGGGATGTGGGAGGAAACCGGAGCACCCGGAGGAAGGCCACACTCACGGGGAGAACGTGCAAACTCCACACAGGCAGAAGCACCCGAGGTCAGGATCGAAGCTGGTTCTCTGGCACTGTGCCATCCACTTTCACATCTTTCTGCGCTGACAGATTCACAAAGCAATAGTCATTCAGAGACTTGCATTATTCAGAAAAACCTTGAAATTATACTTTTATGGTGGTGTCAGCTGGGCAGAGATAGGATTTTTTTTTTTGTGATGTATGTTGAGAAAACATTGACAAAGGAACTTTGTAGCTGATTTCCTGGTTTCAGTATCCCGTAAAACACACGCTGTATCCATAAAAGGATTAATCCCAGTTCGACCGATTGGCAGCGATGTATTTGTAGTGCACTTGCCATTATTCATCTTAGAAGCTCAAGAGTTCTGTTCCAGGTTTGTTCTCATTCTATGTCCTGGCATATGCATAGGGGTAAATTCCATTCAATTTGTACAAATTCTGTTTGTCCTTGACGCCAAAGTGCTGGATTCAGTAGACAATAGGTGCAGAAGGAGTCCATTCGGCCTTTTGAGCCAGCACCACCATTCACTATGATCATGGTTGTTCATTCTCAATCAGTACCCCGTTCCTGCCTTCTCCCCATACCCCCTGACTCCGCTATCCTTAAGAGCTCTATCTAGCTCTCTCTTGAATGCATTCAGAGACTTGGCCTCCACTGCCTTCTGAGGCAGAGAATTCCACAGATTTACAACTCTGATTGAAAAAGTTTTTCCTCATCTCCGTTCTAAATGGCCTACCATTTAGTGTAAAAACAAACTACTCGAGGAACTTGTGTAGGAAAGAACTGCAGATGCTGGTTTAAATTGAAGATAGACACAAAATGCTGGAGTAACTCAGCGGGACAGGCAGCATCTCTGGAGAGAAGGAACGGGTGACGTTTCAGGTCGAGACCCTTGAATAGGCGAGGAAATTTCAGAAACTTAATTTTTTTAAAAAGTTTTAACTTTATTGAAATTTATAAAATTAAAATTAAAAATTAATTCAGAAAATTACTGGGGGGGTGGGGGGGTTGAATTAAAATAAAACCTGTTGAGAAGATTCAAGACTGTTTTATTGTGATATTTCCCAGATCGGAACTAGATGAAATTCTTGCAGCAACATAACAGATAACAGCCTAACAGATACATTAACATAGACACAAAATGTTGGAGTAACTCAGCTGGTCAGGCAGTATCTCTGGAGAGAAGGAATGTGTGACGTTTTGGGTCGAAACCCATCTCATGTAAACATAGTAGTCTGTAACCATCTGTAAACATAATAGACTGTAAGTAGTTGGGAGGGGGAGTTGAAGTGCTGAGCCACCGGGAGATCAGGTTGGTTAATGCGGACTGAGCGCAGGTGTTGAGCGAAGCCAAGCCTGCATTTGGTTTCGCTGATGTAAATAAGTTGACATCTGGTGCAGCGGATACAATAGATGAGGTTGGGGGAGGTGCAGGTGAACCTCTGTCTCACCTGGAAAGACTGTTTGGGTCCTTGTTGTTCCACTTCATGTATGATCAGGAGCACAAGTGCAGTGACTACAATTACCAATAATGCAGAGCTAATTCCAGTCTCTTGCAGCTCACATAATAGCAGAGTTGGCCTTGTGGGACTAACTGGATACTTCTTCAGATTTTTTGCCCTTATTATTTTCTGTCCTTTTGTCCTGTTCTTTGAACTTGCATGCACCACCATTTTTGATTCGTACCGTCAGATCGTCATAACTTGTTTTGGGAAAAATTCATCTATGTTTCTCTCATTATTCCGGCAGCTCGTGATCCTTCTACCCAGAAGCAGTTTCTCCTTGTTTGTTTTTCCCAGGCCAATTATAGTTGAGATTAGTTTAGGGATACAGCGCGAAAACATAGAAACATAGAAAATAGGTGCAGGAGTAGGCCATTCGGCCCTTCGAGCCTGTACGCACCGCCATTCAATATGATCATGGCTGATCATCCAACAGTATCCTGTACCTGCCTTCTCTCCATACCCCCTGATCCCTTTAGCCACAAGGGCCACATCTAACTCCCTCTTAAATATAGCCAATGAACTGGCCTCAACTACCTTCTGTGGCAGAGAATTCCACAGATTCACCACTGTGTGAAAAAACATGTTCTCATCTCGGTCCTAAAAGACTTCCCCCTTATCCTTAAACTGTAACCCCTTGTTCTGGACTTCCCCAACATCGGGAACAATCTTCCTGCATCTAGCCTGTCCAACCCCTTAAGAATTTTGTAAGTTTCTATAAGATCCCCCCTCAGTCTTCTAACTTCCAGCGAGTACAAGCCGAGTCTATCCAGTCTTTCTTCATATGAAAGTCCTGCCATCCCAGGAATCAATCTGGTGAACTTCTCTGTAGTCCCTCTATGGCAAGAATGTTTTTCCTCAGATTAGGAGACCAAAGCTGTACGCAATACTCCAGGTGTGCAATCACCAATGCCCTGTACAACTGCAGCAGAACCTCCCTGCTCCTATACTCAAATCCCCTCGCTATGAATGCCAACATACCACTCGCTTTCTTCAGGCCCTTTGGCCCACCGAGTCCGCACCAACTGCACATCAACATTGTCACACACACATGCACAAACACACACACACACACACACACACACACACACGGACTAGGAGCAATTTACCAGCCAATTAACCTACAAACCTGTACGTCTTTTTGGAGTGTGGGAGGAAACCAAAGATCTCGGAGAAAGCCCATGAAGTCACATGGAGAATGTACAAACTCCGTACAGACAGCACCCGTAGTCGGGATATAATATAATGAATGTTTCTATTAAATCTCTTACTCTCTCTTCTGGAAGAACGGCCCTCACACCCCCTGTCCCTCATCGCAAGGCCTTGATATTCTCTCTAAATTTAGTTGCCCATAACTAAGCAACAATATTGCATCTTAGGCCTTGGTCGCACATATCCATCCACTAAGCAACAATGAAAGTGGAGTTAGGCACAAAATGGTGGAGTAACTCAGCGGGACGGACAGCATCTCTGGAGAGAAGGAATGGGTCGAGACCCTTCTTCAGGCACAATGAAAGTGGAGTATTGCGAGCAGTTTTTTGGGCCCCACATCTGAGGAAGGATGTGCTGGCCTCTGGGTCCAGAGGAGGTTTACGAGAATGATCTCGGGAATGACTGGGTTAATGAGCATTTGACAGCAGTAGGCCTGTACTCGCTGGAGTTTAGAAGGATGAGGTGGGGGAGGGGGGCTTATTGAAACAAACCAAATAGTGACGGAGTGGATATGGAGAGGATGTTTTCACTAGTGGGAGAGTCAGAACTGATGAACACAGCATTGAAACAGGCCTTTTTCCTCCTACATTTGCAAAAATGTAGAGGTTGGTGGATTAATTAGCTACTATAATTGCCCCCAGTGCTTAGGTTTATCTTTTTTTTAAAGCCCCGTACATTCATCAGTCTATTAAACGTTACAACCTCCAAATAAGCTCTGAACTACATAGACTTGGGGGCATTAGTTTTGTCTTTTTGCACTATTATTCTCAAGTTCACAAGTTATAGGAGTAGAATTAGGCCAGCCGTGATCAACATTGAATGGCGGTGCTGGCTCGAAGGGCCAAAGGGCTGATCTCTTCCTCCTAATCCCAGGCCTACCGGGAGGAGGTGGCTGATCTGGCACTCTGGTGTCAGGACAGCAGCCTCCTCTTGAATGTCACAAAAACTAAGGAGCTGATTGTAGACTTTAGAAGGGCTCAACATCCGAGGATGTACATGCCCCTGGAGATAAATGGGATTACTGTGGATAGGGTGAGCAGCTTTAAATACCTGGGAGTCCACATCACAGAGGATCTGACATGGACAACACACATTGCCGCACTGATAAGTAAGGCAAGGCAGCGCCTTTACCACCTCAGACAGCTGAGGAAATTCAGAGTCTCTCTGAGGATCCTTCAGTGCTTCTACTCTGGGGCTGTAGAGAGCATCTTGTCCGGCAACATCACAATCTGGTTTGGGAACAGCTCTGCCCAGGACTGGAAGGCCCTGCAGAGAGTAGTGCGTTCGGCTGAACGCACCATGGGAACTACACTCGCCCCCCTGCAGGACCTATACATCAGGAGGTGCAGATCCAGAGCCAGCAACATTATGGGGGACCCCTACCACCCCAGCAACGGACTGTTCCAGCTGCTACGGTCAGGCAAACGCCTCCGCTGTCACGCTGTGAAAACAGAGAGGATGAGACGGAGTTTCTTCCCACAGGCCATTAGGACTGTTAACTCTTATATCACCAGGGACTAATTTACTGTATTAATTTATTTTTTTGTGTTGTGTCTTCTTAAAAAGGATGAGAGGGGATCTAATAGAAACGTATTCTGTTTTGTAGTTTAGCACAATCCGCAGGCATTGCCACTTTCATTTCACTGCACATCTTGTATGTGTATGTGACAAATAAAGTAGACTTGACTTGACTTGATTTTCCTGCCTTCTCCCCGTAATCCTTGACACCCGTTCTAATCAAGAGCCTGTCTATCTCTGCCTTAAAAATATCCACTGACCTGGCCTCCACAACCCCCTGTGGCAATGAGTTCCACAGATTCACCGCCCTCTGGCTAAAGAAGTTCCTCCTCACCTCCTTTCTAAAAGAACGTCCTTTAATTCTGAGGCTGTGGCCTCTGGTCCTGGACTCTCCCACCAGTGGAAACATCCTCTCCACATCCACTCTATCTATGCCTCTCATTATTCGGTAAGTTTCAATGAGGTCCCCCCTCAAGCTTCTAAACTCCAACGAGTGCTGTCAAATGCTCATCATATGTTAACGCACTCATTCCTGGATTCATTCTTGTCAACCTCCTCTGGACCCTCTCCAAAACCCTCTTCAGATTATTGTTTGATTGTCTGTGTGTGTGTTTGTATGTGTGTATTTTTTATGTGTATATATATATGTGTGTGTATATATGTATGCATATATACATACACGCACTGAACATTTTTTTCTCATCTATTATATTGTTTACAGTGTACTATGATTACATATTCTGTTGTGCTGCTTCAATTAAGAATTTGAGGAAGGACATCCTTGCTATTGAGGCAGTGCAGCGTAGGTTCACGAGGTTAATCCCCGGGATGGCGGGACTGACATATGAGGAAAGATTGGAAAGACTGGGCGTGTATTCACTGGAATTTAAAAGGATGAGAGGGGATCTAATAGAAACGTATAAAATTATAAAAGGACTGGACAAGCTAGATGCAGGAAAAATGTTCCCAATGTTGGGGGAGTCCAGAACCAGGGGCCACACACAGTCTAACAATAAAGGGGAGGCCATTTGAAACTGAGGCGAGAAAAAACTTTTTCACCCAGAGAGTTGTGAATTTGTGGAATTCCCTGCCACAGATGGCAGTGGAGGCCGATTCACTGGATGAATTTAAAAGAGAGTTAGACAGAGCTCTTGGGGCTAGCAGAATCAACGGATACGGGGAGAATGCAGGCACGGGTTACTGATTGTGGATGATCACAATGAATGGCGGTGCTGGCTCGAAGGGCCAAATGGCCTCCTCCTGCACCTATTTTCTATGTTTCTATGTTTAATTTAATTGTTCTGTCCGGGACATACGACAAAACACTCTTGAATCTTGCATTAAGGAAACCACTGAAACTCTGCTGAGTCATCAGATACGCTTTTAATTTGTGAGAACGCGATGTTCCACAAAACGGTGAGCCAGCAAGATAAGTGAACATGCTAGAAATCCTTTTGTTTTACTTGAAAACAACTTGGCTATTTGTCTGAAAGAAGCAAGCCACTCTTGAGTCACAATTAGTTTTCAGCTGGCACGGTGGCGCAACGGTAGAGTTGCTGCTTTACAGCGAATGCAGCGCCGGAGACTCAGGTTCGATCCTGACTACGGGTGCTGTACTGTAAGGAGTTTGTACGTTCTCCCCGTGACCTGCGTGGGTTTTCTCCGAGATCTTCGGTTTCCTCCCACACTCCAAAGACGTACAGGTATGTAGGTTAATTGACTGGGTAAATGTAAAAATTGTCCCTAGTGTGTGTAGGATAGTGTTAATGTGCGGGGATCGCTGGGCGGCACGGACTTGGTGGGCCGAAAAGGCCTGTTTCCGCGCTGTATCTGAAATATGAAAATAAATATGAAATATATGTTCTTGATTCCAAAGTATCTGATTTTGGGGGTTGGATAAATTGCACTGATAATAGACCATAGTCAATAGGTGCAGGAGGAGGCCATTCGGCCCTTCGAGCCAGCACCGCCATTCAATGTGATCATGGCTGATCATTCTCAATCAGTACCCCGTTCCTGCCTTCTCCCCACACCCCCTGACTCCGCTATCCTTAAGAGCTCTATCTAGCTCTCTCTTGAATGCATTCAGAGAATTGGCCTCCGCTGCCTTCTGAGGCAGAGAATTCCACAGATTCACAACTCTCTGACTGAAAAAGTGTTTCCTCATCTCAGTTCTAAATGGCCTACCCCTTATTCTTAAACTGTGGCCCCTTGTTCTGGACTCCCCCAACATTGGGAACATGTTTCCTGCCGCTAACATGTCCAACCCCTTAATAATCTTATACGTTTCGATAAGATCTCCTCTCATCCTTCTAAATTCCAGTGTATACAAGCCTAGTCGCTCCAGTCTTTCAACATATGACAGTCCCGCCATTCCGGGAATTAACCTAGTAAACCTACGCTGCACGCCCTCAATAGCAAGAATATCCTTCCTCAAATTTGGAGACCAAAACTGCACACAGTACTGCAGGTGCGGTCTCACTAGGGCCCTGTACAACTGCAGAAGGAGTCATACAATGTGGAAACAGGCCCTTCGGCCCAAAATGCCCATACCGACCAACATGGCCCATCCACACTAGTCCCACTGGCCTGTATTTGGCCCATCTCCCTCCACACTGCCCTCTTATTTTGGTCATTCTGGTTAGGCAATAATGTCGGGGTAGGAAACAATGTTGGTGAGAGTGGATGTGGAAAGGATGTTTCCACCAGTGGGAGAGTCTAGGTCCAGAGGACACAGCCTCAGAATTAAAGGACGTACCTTTAGAGAAGAGATGAGGAGGAATTTCTTTAGCCGGAGGCTGGTGAATCTGTGGAATTCATTGCCACAGACAGCTGTGGAGGTCAAGTCAGTGGATATATTTTTTAAGCGGAGAATGGTAGGTTCTTGATTGGTAAGGGCGTCAGGGGTTATGGGGAGAAGGCAGGAGAATGGGGTCGAGGGGGAAAGATAGATCAGTCATGATTGAATGCCTGAGCAGAGTCAATGGGCCGAATGGCCTAATTCTGCTCCTAGGTCTTACGAACTGTATGCAAAATAAAGACACATGATGACAAAGTATAATTGGACGTGTAAGAAAATAACTGCAGATGCTGGTACAAATCGAAGGTATTTATTTCACAAAATGCTGGAGTAACTCAGCAGGTCAGGCAGCATCTCAGGAGAGAAGGAATGGGTGACGTTTCGGGTCGAGACCCTTCTTCAGACTCCTGTACCTTCTTCCCGGTGGCAGGGGTGAAATGGGAGCGTGGCCAGGGTGGTGTGGGTGTCTGACGATGCTGGCTGCCTTTTTGCAGCGACTCCTGTAGATCCCTTCGATGGTGGGGAGGTCAGTGCCCGCGATGGACCGGGCAGTGCCCACCGCTTTGTGCAGTCTTCTCTGTTCCTGGGCATTCGAGTTGCCAATTCAAGTCGACTTAAATTTGACTTGATTGTACTTATGTATAGTATTATCTGATCTGTTAGGATAACATGCAAAACAAATCTTTTCATTGTGCAAGTGCCAATAAAAAGCCTGAACTTAAAATTGGTATGAAGGAGCAATTATAAATGCATAAGAAAATAACTGCAGATGCTGGTACAAATCGAAGGTATTTATTCACAAAATGCTGGAGTAACTCAACAGGTCAGGCAGCATCTCGGGAGAGAAGGAATGGGTCTCAGACTGAAGAAGGGTCTCAACCCGAAATGTCGCCCATTCCTTCTCTCCTGAGATGCTGCCTGACCTGCTGAGTTACTCCAGCATTTTGTGAAATAAATACGAGTTTGTCTTTGTGTGTTTCCTGTACCTATACAGCAACTCAGAAGTCAAGAATGTTGAATTGTTATTTGTACTTGCAACGACAGAGGTTGTGGGGAGACCTGATAGAAGTGTATAAAATTACGAGAGGCGTAGATAGGGTAGATAATCACAAGCTTTTCCCATGAGGGAAATGTCAAAGACCAGAGGGCATAAGTTGAAGGGGAGAGGGGCAAAGTTGATAAAGATGTGTGGGGTGATTTCTTTTACACAGAGGGTTAGAATGCCATACTGTGGATGGTGGTTGAGGCAGATACGGTAGTGGGATTTAAGAGACTTTTGGAGAGGCGCGTGGATACGGAGGGATACGGATTATGCGCAGGCAGGTTAAGAGTCGGTAAAGACATTGTAGGCCGAAGGTGGAGGGATTGGGCAGGCAATGCTTTGGGTTGGGACACTTCTTCTGACTTTTATTTAGTCAAACGTGCAAAGGTTTCTTAGCTTGACGTTTCGGGTCTGAAGAAGGGTCTCGACCCCAAACGTCGCCCATTCCTTCTCGCCCGAGATGCTGCCTGACCTGCTGAGTTACTCCAGCATTTTGTGAATAATTATAATTGCAAATAGGTCTTGTGATAGAATTTACAAGGATGTTGCCAGGACTCGAGGGCTGAGCTACAGGGAGAGGTTGAGCAGGCTGGGACTCTATTCCTTGGAGCGCAGAAGGATGAGGGGTGATCTTATAGAGGTGTACAAAATCATGACAGGAATAGATCGGGTAGACCCTCTCTTGCCCAGAGTGGGTGAATCGAGGATCAGAGGACATGGGTTTAAGGTGAAGAGGGAAAGATTTAATAGGAACCCGAGGAGGTAACTTTCATACAAAGGGTGGTGGGTGTATGGAATGAGCTGTCGGAGGGGGTAGTACAGGCGGGTAGTATTGCAACGTTTAAGAAACATAGATAAGACAGGTTTAGAAGGATATGGGCCAAACGCAGGCAGGTGGGACTAGTGTAGATGGGGCATGTCGGTCGGTGTAGGCAAGTTGGGCCAAATGGCCTGTTTCCACGCTGTATCACTCGGGGTTGGACTAGTGTATGGGACATGTTGGCCGGTGTGGGCAAGTTGGGCTGGTGGGCCTGTTTCCACTCTGTATGTCTCAGGGTTGGACTAGTGTATGTGGGACATGTTGGCCGGTGTGGGCAAGTCGGGCTGGTGGGCCTGTTTCCACGCTGTATGTCTCAGGGTTGGACTAGTGTATGTGGGACATGTTGGCCGGTGTGGGCAAGTTGGGCTGCTGGGCCTGTTTCCACACTGTGTGACTCAGGGTTGGACGATTGTATGTGGGACATGTTGGCCAGTGTGGGCAAGTTGGGCCGGTGGGCCTGTTTCCACACTGTGTGACTCAGGGTTGGACGATTGTATGTGGGACATGTTGGCTAGTGTGGGCAAGTTGGGCCGGTGGGCGTGTTTCCACGCTGTATGTCTCAGGGTTGGACTAGTGTACATGGGACATGTTGGCCGGTGTGGGCAAGTTGGGCTGGTGGGCCTGTTTCCACACTGTGTGACTCAGGGTTGGACTAGTGTACGTGGGACATGTTGGCCAGTGTGGGCAAGTTGGGCTGGTGGGCGTGTTTCCTCGCTGTATGACTCGGTTGGACTAGTGTATGTGGGACATGTTGGCCAGTGTGGGCAAGTTGGGCTGGTGGGCCTGTTTCCACACTGTGTGACTCTGATTCTAACCTGCATTCCCGTTCTCTTCCCACTTGCAGGCCGAGGTTATGAGCCTCGATGAATACGCGAAGACGTCACGGTGCCTCCAGTACTGATCAGGGAGTGTACCTCGGGCCGACGCAGACTCAAGTACTCTCCTCCTCCTCCTCCCTCCCTGCACTCTCCGCCCCTTCCGGCCCCCCACCACTTACTTTCAAGGACGACATCATGTCGTGTCGCGACCGCACGCAAGAGTTCTTCGCTGCCTGCAAGTCCATGCAGAACAGACAGGTGAGCGCCTCTTGTAAGATGGGCGGGAGGGGAGGTGTGGTTAAAGCGAGGGGCTTGCACTCTGTAGAGGGAAGGGTTTAGGTTGTATGGGGACGTTTGGCAAGACTGCAGCTCGAAGAATGCTTTAATGCAATTAATGCCAGAGTCACATAGAGTGGATACAGGCCCTTCGGCCCAACCTGCCCACGCCAGCCAACATGTCCCATCTACAATAGTCGCACCTGTCTGCATGTGGCCCACATACCTCTAAGCTTGTTCTGGCACCGGCACGGTGGTGCAGCGGTAGAGTTGCTGCCTTACAGCTAATGCAGCGCCGGAGACTCAGGTTCGATCCCGACTACGGGCGCCGTCTGTACGGAGTTTGTACGTTCTCCCCGTGACCTGCGTGGGTTTTCTCCGAGATCTTCGGTTTCCTCCCACACTCCCAAGACGTACAGGTATGTAGGTTAATTGACTGGGTAATATGTAAAAAATGTCCCTAGTGTGTGTAGGATAGTGTTAGTGTGCGGGGATCGCTGGGCGGCGCGGACTCAGTGGGCCGAAGGGCCTGTTTCCGCGCTGTATCTCTAAATCTAAATCTATGTACCTTCTCCTTTGAGTCAATTTCCTCCAGTGCCATAGTGAGGCTCACCGCAAATTGGAGGAACAGCACCTTATATTTCGCTTGGGCAGCTTGCAGCCCAGCGGTATGAACTTTGACTTCTCCAACTTTAGATAGTTCCTCTGTCCCTCTCTTCTCCTCCCCCTTCCCAGTTCTCCCTCTATCTTCCTGTCTCCACCTATATCCTTCCTTTGTCCCGCCCCCCCTGACATCAGTCTGAAGAAGGGTCTCGACCCGAAACGTCGCTCGTTCCTTCTCTCCTGAGATGCTGCCTGACCCGCTGAGTTACTCCAGCATTTTGTGATACCACCTTCTTTCGTATGTCAACTACAACAATCAAAAGTGGCAATTGGTGCTTCAGAGTACCGTAGGTGACGCTTTGCTGCAAATGTTGCCAGTTCCGCAGAACTACCCAGGGTGGACAACAAGGACATAAAGCAGCTCCCATCCCAATACATTCAAAACTCCGCTGCCCGTCTACTCACCCACACCCCGATCCGTGACCATATAACCCCCGTCCTTTACAAACTCCACTGGCTCCCCATCCCCCAGAGAATCCAGTACAAAATCCTCCTCATGACCTACAAAGCCCTCCATAACCTGGCCCCATCCTACCTGACCGACCTCCTCCACAGGCACACTCCCACCTGCACCCTCCGCTCTGCTGCTGCCAATCTCCTATCCCCCCACATCCGGACCAAACTCAGATCCTGGGGGAACAGGGCTTTCTCCATCGCTGCTCCCACCCTATGGAACTCACTACCCCAAACCGTCAGAGACTCCTCCACACTCACCACATTCAAAACATCACTGAAGTCTCACCTGTTCAGTACTGCCTTCAACCACTGAAGGTCACCTCACCTTCTGTCTCCTTTCTCTGTTCGTTTACTTATTTATCTATTTATTCACTTCCCTATGTTCTCTAAATCCCTGTAAAGCGTCTTTGAGTATATGAAAAGCGCTATATAAATGTAATGCATTATTATTATTAATGCATTATTATCTCTGTACCTGTCTAATTGCTTCTTAAACATTGGGATTGTCCCAGCCTCAACTACCTCCTCTGGCAAAATGTTTAGGAAAGAACAGCGGATGCTGGTTTAAATCGAAGATAGACACAAAACGCTGGAGTAACTCAGCAGGACAGGCAGCATCTCTGGAGTGAAGGAATGGGCGACGTTTCGGGTCGAGACCCTTCTTCAGACTTCTCGGTCTTCTCAGAAGAAGACCCTCCTTCTGTCTGCAGAAGGGTCTCGACCCGAAACGTCACCCATTCCTTCTCTCCTGAGATGCTGCCTGACCCGCTGAGTTACTCCAGCGTTTTGCGAATAAATACCTTCGATTTGTACCGGCATCTGCAGTTCTTTTCTTACACAGTCTGAAGATGGGTCTCGTCAGTGGGGGCGATTTACCGAGGGCCAATTAAGGTATAATTAATCCACACGTCTTTGGGATGTGGGAGAAGACTGGAGGAAAGCCACACGGTCACAGGGAGAACGCGCCGAGGTCAGGATTGAACCCGGGTCTCGAGCGCTGTGAGGCAGCACCTCTACCCACTGTACCACCCCAAAGAGTTCTCCGCAGCTTAGAAATCTATTGGGAGGAAATTTGATCAAGGTTCTACGGATCTTATCGAAACGTATAAGATTATTAAGGGGTTGGACACGTTAGAGGCAGGAAACATGTTCACAATGTTGGGGGAGTCCAGAACCAGGGGCCACAGTTTAAGAATAAGGGGTAGGCCATTTAGAACTGAGATGAGGAAACACTTTTTCAGTCAGAGTTGTGAATCTGTGGAATTCTCTGCCTCAGAAGGCAGTGGAGGCCAATTCTCTGAATGCATTCAAGAGAGAGCTAGATAGAGCTCTTAAGGATAGCGGAGTCAGGGGGTATGGGGAGAGGGCAGGAACGGGGTACTGATTTTGGATGATCAGCCATGATCACATTGAATGGCGGTGCTGGCTCGAAGGGCCGAATGGCCTCCTCCTGCACCTATTGTCTATTGTCTATTGGATAAGAATTGCTTCCGTTGTTTCTTAATGCCCTTCTTCTTTCACTTTCAGAATGGATTACAGGTGAACAAGCCTCACCTGAACCCAATGCGTCAACAAAGCGAATTCACAATCATGGCCAAGTGAGTGTTGTCACCCCTGGGTTCTGTTGGGCTGTGCAGTGGGTGTCCACTGGGCATCCAGGAGTTAAAAGTGTTTGGCGACCGGGAGATCACGTCGGCCAAGGCCTTTTGAGCAAAGGTGTTCAGTGAGAGGATCGCTCAGTCCACCTTGACCTGCGTGATCTTCCACTTGCCAAACGGTGGCGGCACGGTGGCGCAGCGGTAGAGTTGCTGCCTTACAGCGAATGCAGCGCCGGAGACTCGGGTTCCATCCCGACTACGGGCGCCGTCTGCACAGAGTTTGTACGTTCTCCCCGTGACCTGCGTGGGTTTTCTCCGAGATCTTCGGTTTCCTCCCACACTCCAAAGACGTGCGGGTTTGTAGGTTAATTGGCTGGGTAAAATGTAAAAACTGTCCCTAGTGTGTGTAGGATAGTGTTAGTGTGTGGGGATCGCTGGGCGGCACGGACTCGGTGGGCCGAAGGGCCTGTTTCCGCACTGTATCTCAAAAATCTAAAAAAAAATCTAAAAATCAAACACTTTAATTCCCACTCCCACACTGACATTCCTGTCCTGGGCCTCCTCCACTGTCAGAGTGAGGCCCAGCGCAAATTGGAGGAGAAGCACCTCATATTTCACGTGAGCAGCTAACACCCCAGTGGTATGAATATTGACTTCTCTACCTTCAGGTAACCCTTGCTTTCCATCTCTCTCCGTCCCACCCCCACCCATTTCACTATCGTCCTGTTGAGTTTCGCTGCCCGTATAACCTTCTCCGCAGCCAACAACGGACCATTGTGGGCCCCACCTTTCCTTGATCATCGTTTTGGTTTATTTTGCATATCTTTCATTCATTTGTCCTTTGTACCTTCTATATCTCTCTGTTCCCTTTTCCCCTGACTGTGTGAAACTGGTCCACATATTGTTCTGCAGGTCTGCAGTGCAGACATGACAGCAGTACATGGCAGCCTCGGCCACTAATTGGCAAGGATGGGGAGTGCACAAGAAGTCGTCTCAGTAGACACCAACCAACATTTACTTTGTGCTAAAGATAGACACAAAGCGCTGGAGTGATTCAGCGGGCCAGGCAGCATCTCTCGAGAACATGGATAGGTGACGTTTCGGGAGGGGACCCTTCTTCAGACCGATTGTAATTGGGGAGGGGGCAACTGGAAGCGAGAGAAATAAAAACCAGGATAAATCAGGACCGGCAACAGGTGACCTGGGGCAGGGAGGTTCCCTGATAGGCTGATAGTCGGCTCGAGACCGGTGCCAGCCCAAGAGCGATACGTTTTGTGTCCATCTTTGGCATAAACCAGCATCAAAGGATATCTTTAAGGCAGAGATAGATAGATTCTTGATTATTACGGGTGTCAGGGGATATGGGGAGAAGGCCCATTGAATTCTCTGCCTCAGAAGGCAGTGGAGGCCAATTCTCTGAATGCATTCAAGAGAGAGCTGGATAGAGCTCTTAAGGATAGCGGAGTCAGGGGGTATGGGGAGAAGGCAGGAACGGGGTACTGATTGAGAATGATCAGCCATGATCACATTGAATGGCGGTGCTGGCTCGAAGGGCCGAATGGCCTACTCCTGCACCTATTGTCTATAGTCAGCTCGAGACCGGTGCCAGCCCAAGAGGGATACGCTTTGTGTCCATCTTTGGTATAAACCAGCATCAAAGGATATCTTTAAGGCAGAGATAGATAGATTCTTGATTAGTACAGGTGTCAGGGGATATGGGGAGAAGGCAGGAGAATGGGGTAAGGGGGGAGAGATAGATAGATCAGCCATGATTGAATGGTGGAGTAGACTTGATGGGCCGAATGGCCAAATTCTCCTGATCTGCAGTTTCTTTACATTGCACTTTATTTGGTGCCGTTTGCCAATGATTGCAAGCACCAAATACCAAGAACAACAGGAGATGCTTAGATAATTGTACACCATCCCATTAAACGGCCGAAGACAGATATGGCACAAGATATGGCAAGCAGCAGCAAGCAGCAGCAGTAGCAAGCAGCAGCAAGCAGCACCAAGCTGTGTTGCTTGGGAAGTAGTGTGTGGGGATTGTGTGGGGATTGTGTGGGGATAGTAAGGAGTAAGACCTGTGTGATCTCCCGGACTAGTTTCGATCGCCTAGCTTGGGGTCGGAGAGGAATTTCCCGGATTTTTTCCCAAATTGGCCTGGGTTTTTTATCCGGTTTTTCGCCTCTCCCAGGAGATCACTCAGTTCTTTTGGGTGGGCGGTTGGAGCGGTTGGAGTAGCGGCCGGGCGGTAGGTTTAGTAACCGAGCGCGGGGCTTTGTTTGGAGAGTATGACTGCCAGGGCAGTTTTTTGTTCTGGGTGTCAGATGTGGGGAATCTGGGAGTCTGATAGTCTTCCAGACATCCACATCTGCGCCAGGTGTGACGAGATGGGGCTCCTAAGGGACCGTATTAGGAACCTGGAGCGGCAGATTGATGACCTCCGTCTGGTCAGGGAGAGTGAGGAGGTTATAGATAGGAGTTACAGGGAGGTGGTCACTCCTAGACCACGGGAGGTAGACAAGTGGGTCACTGTTAGGGGGGGCAAGGAACAGAGGCAGGGACTAGGGAGTACCCCGGTGGCTGTACCCCTTGGAAATAAGTACTCCTGTTTAAGTACTGTTGGGGGGGACAGCCTACCTGGGGGCAACGACGGTGCCCGGGCCTCTGGCAAGGAGTCCGGCCCTGTTGCTCAGAAGGGTAGGGAAAGGAAGAGGAGAGCAGTAGTAATAGGGGACTCTATAGTGAGGGGGTCAGATAGGCGTTTCTGTGGACGCAGTCGGGAGACCCGGATGGTGGTTTGCCTCCCTGGTGCCGGTGTCCGGGATGTGTCTGAGCGTGTCCAGGATATCCTGAAAGGGGAGGGAGAGGAGCCAGAGGTCGTGGTACATATAGGTACCAACAATATAGGTAGGATAAGGGAAGAGGTCCTGAAAAGAGAATTCAGGGGGCTAGGAAGAGAGTTAAAAAAAAGGACTTCCAAAGTAATAATCTCAGGCTTACTGCCTGTGCCACGCGATAGTGAGAATAGGAATGGAGTGAGGTGGAGGATAAATACGTGGCTGAGGAACTGGTGCAGGGAGCAGGGTTTCAAGTTTCTGGATCATTGGGACCTCTTCTGGGGGAAGTATGACCTGTACAAAAAGGACGGGTTGCATCTGAACCCGAGGGGAACCAATATCCTGGCGGGGAGATTTGCTAAAATAACTGCGGAGACTTTAAACTAGTACGGTTGGGGGGAGGGACTCAAACACAGATAGCTAATAGGCAGTGTGTGAGGCAGGAGGCAGAAAAGGGAAACACTCAGACCCAATATGTAGGAGAGAAAGAAGGGAAAAGAAATAAACTGAGAATAAGAAATGATGGGCCCCTTAAATGTGTATATTTTAATGCTAGGAGCATTGTAAGAAAGGTGGATGAGCTTAGAGCCTGGATTGACATCTGGAAGTATGATGTTGTGGCGATCAGTGAAACATGGTTGCAGGAGGGTTGCGATTGGCAATTAAATATTCCAGGATTTCATTGTTTCAGATGTGATAGAATCGGAGGGGCAAGAGGTGGGGGTGTTGCATTGCTTGTCAGGGAGGATATCACAGCAGTGCTTTGGCAGGACAGACTAGAAGGCTCGATTAAGGAGGCTGTTTGGGTGGAACTCAGAAATGAGAAAGGTTTAGCAACACTTATAAGGGTGTATTATAGACCGCCAAATAGGGAACGAGAATTGGAAGAGCAAATATGTAAGGAGATAGCAGATATTAGTAGTAAGCACAGAGTGGTGATTGTGGGTGAATTTCAATTTTCCGTATATAGACTGGGAATCACATTCTGTTAAAGGGCTGGATGGTTTGGAGTTTGTAAAATGTGTGCAGGATAGTTTTTTGCAGCAATACGTAAAGGTGCCTACCAGAGAAGGGGCAGTGTTGGACCTCCTGTTAGGAAATGAGATGGGTCAGGTGACGGAGGTATGTGTTGAGGAGCACTTTGGGTCTAGTGATCATAATGCCATTAGTTTCAATATCATTATGGAGAAGGTCAAATCTGGACCAAGGGTTGAGATTTTGGATTGGAGAAAGGCTAATTTTGAGGAGATGAGAAAGGATTTAAAAGGAGTGAAATGGAAATTGTTGTTTTATGAAAAGGATATAATAGAGAAATGGAGGATATTTAAAGGTGAAATTTTGAGAGTACAGAGTCTTTATGTCCCTGTTCGGTGGAAAGGAAAGAATAATAATTTGAAAGAGCCGTGGTTTTCCAGGGAAATTGGACACTTGGTTCAGAAAAAGAGGGAGATATACAATAAATATAAGCGGCAGGGAGTAAATGAGGTTCTTGAGGAATATAAAGAATGTAAAAGGAATCTTAAAAAGGAAATTAGAAAAGCGAAAAAAAGATATGAGGCTGCTTTGGCAAGTAATGTAAAAGTAAACCCCAAGGGGTTCTACAGATATGTCAATAGCAAAAGGATAGTGAGGGATAAAATTGGTCCATCAGAGAGTCAGAGTGGACAGCTATGTGCTGAGCCGGAAGAAATGGGGGAGATATTAAACAATTTCTTTTCTTCGGTATTTACCGAGGAGAAGGATATTGAATTATGTGAGGTAAGCGAAACAAGTAGAGTAGTGATGGAAATTAGGATGATTAAAGAAGAGGAGGTACGGACACTTTTGAAGAATATAAAAGTGGATAAGTCTCCAGGTCCTGATAGGATATTCCCTAGGACATTGAGAGAAGTTAGTGCAGAAATAGCAGGGGCTATGACGGAAATATTTCAAACGTCATTAGAAACAGGGATGGTGCCGGAAGATTGGCGCATTGCGCATGTTGTGCCTTTGTTTAAAAAAGGTTCTAAAAGTAAACCTAGCAATTATAGACCTATTAGTTTGACGTCTGTGGTGGGAAAATTAATGGAAAAGATACTTAGGGACAATATATATAATTATTTGGATAATCAAGGCCTGATTAGAAACAGTCAACATGGATTTGTGCCTGGAAGGTCATGTTTGACTAATCTTCTTGAATTTTTTGAAGAGGTTACCAGGGAAATTGATAAGGGCAAGGCTGTGGATGTTGTCTATATGGACTTCAGTAAGGCATTTGACAAGGTTCCACATGGAAGGTTGATTAAGAAGGTTAAATCGTTGGGTATTAATAGTGAGGTTGCAAGATGGATTCAACAATGGCTGAATGGGAGATACCAGAGGGTAACGGTTGACAATTGTATGTCAGGTTGGAGGCCAGTGTCTAGTGGAGTGCCCCAAGGATCTGTGTTGGGTCCACTGTTGTTTGTCATTTACATTAATGATCTGGATGATGGTGTGGCAAATTGGATTAGTAAATATGCAGATGATACTAAGATAGGTGGAGTAGTTGATAGTGAGGTAGATTTTCAAAGTCTACAGAGAGACTTGGGCCTTTTGGAAGGGTGGGCTGAAAGATGGCAGATGGAGTTTAATGCTGATAAGTGTGAGGTGCTGCATTTTGGTAGGACAAATCAAAATAGGACGTACAGGGTAAATGGTAGGGAATTGAGGAATGCAGTGGAACAGAGGGATCTGGGAATAACTGTGCATTGTTCCCTGAAGGTGGAATCTCATGTGGATAGGGTGGTGAAGAAGGCGTTTGGTATGCTTGCCTTTATAAATCAGAGCATCGAGTATAGAAGTTGGGATGTAATGTTGAAATTGTACAGGGCATTGGTGAGGCCGAATCTGGAGTATGGTGTGCAGTTCTGGTCGCCAAATTATAGGAAGGATGTCGACAAAATGGAGAGGGTACAGAGGAGATTTACTAGAATGTTGCCTGGGTTTCAGCACTTAGGCTACAGAGAGAGGTTGAACAGGTTGGGTCTTTATTCTTTGGAGCGTAGAAGGTTGAGGGGGGACTTGATAGAGGTTTTTAAAATTATGAGAGGGACGGACAGAGTTGACGTGGGTAGGCTTTTCCCTTTGAGAGTGGGGAAGATTCCAACAAGGGGACATAGCTTCAGAATTGAGGGACAAAGGTTTAGGGGTAACATGAGGGGGAACTTCTTTACTCAGAGGGTTGTGGCTGTATGGAATGGGCTTCCGGTGGAAGTGGTGGAGGCTGGCTCGATTTTATTATTTAAGAGTAAATTGGATAGGTATATGGATAGGAGGGGATTGGAGGGTTATGGTCTGAGTGCAGGTAGATGAGATTAGGTCAGGGAGAAAGGTAGGCGTGGACTGGTAGGGCTGGACAGGCCTGTTTCCATGCTGTAGTTGTTATATGTTAAGTCAGATAGTTCATTCTGCACTGTCCTGAAAATATTTCATTGACAGCCCCCATATAAATGAGCACAGGCAAATCAGCCGTGCTTGTGGCAAAGACACACTGCCAACTCAACCCCGTGGGATGTGGGATGAAATTCCATTCATAGTTCAGCTGCTCTCCAGTCCAACGGGCTTAACTACTGAGGACAGCCAAAAGCAGGGTCCCATGCAACAGTGCAACAGACAATAGGTGCAGGAGGAGGCCATTCTCTGCGCCAGTACCGCCATTCCCTATTATCATGGCTGATCATCCACAATCAGTACCCCGTTCCTGCCTTCTCCCCATATCCCCTGACTCCGCTATCTTTAAGAGCTCTATCTAACTCTCTCTTGAAAGCATCCAGAGAATTGGCCTCCACGGCCTTCTGAGGCAGAGAATTCCACAGATTTACAATTCTCTGGCTGAAAAAGTTTTTCCTCATCTCCGTTCTAAATGGCCTACCCCTTATTTTTAAACTGTGGCCCCTGGTTCTGGACCTCCCCCAACATCGGGAACATGTATCCTGCCTCTAGCGTGTCCAATGTCTGAAGAAGGGTCTCGACCCGAAACGTCACCCATTCCTTCTCTCCCAAGATGCTGCCCGACCTGCTGAGTTACTCCAGCATTTTGTGAATAAATCGATTTGTACCAGCATCTGCAGTTATTTTCTTATATAACCCTTAATAATCTTATGTGTTTCGATAAGATCCCCTCTCATCCTTCTAAATTCCAGCGTGTACAAGCCCAGTCGCTCCATTCTTTCAACATACGGCAGTCCCGCCATCCCAGGAATGGGAACAGCTGGAAGTAGATTTACAAGGGTGTTGCCAGGACTCAAGGGCCTGATCTATACGCAGAGGCTGAGCAGGCCAGGACTCTAGTGCTTGGAGCGCAGGAGGATGAGGAATGACAGAAACGTAGAAAATAGGTGCAGGAGTGGGCCACTCGGCCTATTGGTACCTCGTTCAGAATCAGTACCCCGTTCCTGCTTTTTCCCCCTATCCCTCGATTCCGTTAGCCCTAAAAGTAGGAGAGGCGAGGGGACCGGGGTGCGGCCTACTGTGCCCTTGTGTCCGGCTACAGGAGGCACCCCCCACAGAACAAAGATAGTTCTCTTTTAACCTTTTATCTATAATTACATAGAGTCTGGGAGATCTATACCCTATATGTATTTTGAAACTGGATTTGTTGTTAATGTAATCCTGATCCCTATGTATCAATATCACTGTTATGCTTATTATTTTTTGAAATGAAAAAAAAAGATTTGAAAAGAAAGAAGATAGATGGGAGAGATGGGGGAAGGAAACATAGACAAATGGGTGCAGGAGGAGGCCATTCGGCCCTTCAAGCCAGCACTGCCATTCAATATGATCGTGGCAGATCATCTAAAATCAGTACCCTGTTCCTGCTTTCTCCCCATACCCCTGACTCCGCTATCCTTAAGAGCTCTATCTAGCTCTCTCTTGAATGCATTCAGAGAATTGGCCCCCAGCCTTCTGAGGCAGTGAATTTCACAGGTTCACAACTCTCTGACTGAGAGCCAGCACCGCCATTCAATATGATCATGGCTGATCATCTAAAATCGGTACCCCGTTCCTGCTTTCTCCCCACATCACTTGATTCCCTTTAGCCCCAAGAGCTAAATCTAACTCTCTCTTGAAAACGTCCAGTGAATCGGCCTCCGCTGCCTTCTGCGGCAGAGAATTCCGCAGATTCACAACTCTCTGGGTGAAGAAATCTTTCCTCATCTCTCATTTCTCTGGGTGAAAACGTTTTTCCTCATCTCAGTCCTAAATGGCCGACCCCTTATTCTTATAGAGGTGTACAAAATCATGAGCGGAATAGATTGGGTAAACGTATAGCATCTCTTGCCCAGAGTAGGGGGATCGAGGACCAGAGGACGTTGGTTTAAGGTGAGAGGGGAAAAGATTTAATAGGAACCTGGGGGGTAACTTTTTCACATGAAGGGTGGTGGGTGTATGGGACAAGCTGGCGGGGGAGGTAGTTGAGGTGGGACTATCGTAGCGTTTAAGAAACATTTGGACATGTACATGGATAGGACAGGTTTAGAGGGATATGGGCAGGTGGAACTGGTGTGTAAGAAGGAATTGCAGATTTACAATCTTAAACCAAAGATAGACACAAAAAGCTGGAGTAACTCAGCTGGTCAGGCAGCATCTCTGGAGAAAAGGAATGGGTGACGTTTCTTCAGAATGAGAGCGAGGGGAAAGGGAGACAAAAGACATAGAAGGTACAAAAGACAATGAGCGAAAGATTTGCAAAAAGCAATAATGACCAAGGAAAGGTGGAGCCTACAATGGTCCATTGTTGGCTGTTGGGTAGTTGATAACGAGTTATACAGACATAGAAACTCAACAGGACGATAGTGTGTGATGAAGGGCCTCGACCCGAAACGTCACCTATTTCTTTTCTCCAGAGATGCTGCCTGACCCACTGTGTCACTCCAGCGACTGTGTCCATCTTTCGAGAACATGGATAGGTGATGTTTTGGGTCTGAAGAACCGGAAGCATCACCTCTCGGTGTTCTCCAGAGATACTGCCCGACCCGCTGAGTTACCCCGGCACTTTGTGGCTTATTACGGAAGCTCTTAATTTCCCGTGCAGCTGAATAAATGTGTTGTCATGAAATTTTGTGTTTCTTTGCAGGCGAATTGGGAAAGATTTGAGTAACACGTTCTCCAAATTGGAAAAACTGACCATATGTAAGTGTTGCCACAGAGGACCATACTCACTTTCGGTTTAGTTTTATTATTGTTGCGTGCGCCGAGGTACAGTGAAAAGCTTTGTTTTATATGCTGTCCAAACAAATCAGATACTACTTTACATAGGTGGACACAAAATGCTGGAGTGACTCAGGCAGCATCTCAGGAGAGAAGGAATGGGTGACGTCTCGGGTCGAGACCCTTCTTCAGACTGGGTGGGCCGAAGGGCCTGTTTCAATAGACAATAGGTGCAGGAGGTGGCCATTCGGCCCTTCGAGCCAGCACCGCCATTCAATGTGATCATGGCTGATCATTCTCAATCAGTACCCCGTTCCTGCCTTCTCCCCATACCCCCTGACTCCGCTATCCTTAAGAGCTCTATCTAGCTCTCTCTTGAATGCATTCAGAGAATTGGCCTCCACTGCCTTCTGAGGGAGAGAATTCCACAGATTCACAACTCTCTGACTGAAAAAGTTTTTCCTCATCTCAGTTCTAAATGGCCTACCCCTTATTCTTAAACTGTGGCCCCTTGTTCTGGACTCCCCCGACATTGGGAACATGTTTCCTGCCTCTAACGTGTCCAACCCCTTAATAATCTTATACGTTTCGATAACTAAGGGTGCCTGTCTGTACTGAGTTTGTACGTTCTCCCCATGACCCGCGTTGGTTTTCCCCGAGATCTTCGGATTCCTCCCACACTCCAAAGACGTACAGGTTTGAAAGTTAATTGGCTTGGTATAAATGTGCAGCTCACTCCGAGGTATCCCTTTGTCCAGTTTGTGAATCCAACTCTTCAGTAGATATCGGTCTCGTCTCTTGCTTTGCACTGATTCTAACTCGCACTGACGGCGATTCTTGGTCTTGTTACAGTGGCAAAGCGGAAATCACTCTTCGACGACAAAGCCGTTGAAATTGAAGAACTGACATACATCATCAAACAGGTTTGGGGAGTTGCAATGCCTCGTGGCTGTTTCCTTTTAGTGTTGAGTCACGTTTTCCCATTGCTTTCCACACACCAAGAGGGGAACCAGTATTGATGCAACCCGTGAGGTAGACGGGAGGTCAGGACCGCTCTCGAATTGTTGGTGGGATGCTTCTGTTCAAAACGTGATAATAATGAGCCAATACCAATGGCCGGTCACGATGGCGCAGCGGTAGAGTTGTTGCCTTGCAGCGCCAGAGACCCGGGTTCCATCCCAACTATGGGCGCTGTCCGTACGGAGTTTGTACGTTCTCCCCGTGACCTGCGTGGGTTTTCTCCCGAGATCTTCGGTTTCCTCCCACACTCCAAAGACGTGCAGGTTTGTAGGTTAATTGGTTTGGTAAATGTAAACATTGTCCCCAGTGTGTGTAGGATGGTGTTAGTGTGCGGGGATCGCTGGGCGGCGCGGACCCGGTGGGCCGAAAGGGCCTGTTTCCGCGCTGTATCTCTGAACTAAACTAAAATATCAAACTTCGGACGGAATGTGGGAAGGCACGGTGGCGCAACGGCAGAGTTGCTGCCTTGGAGCGTCTGAGGCCCGGCAATCATGTGGCCTGTCCTCGACTGCACGCACCCTCACCGACCGCCGGCCCGACCTCCTCGTCGACTGCCACCACGACCGGGGTCTGCGCCTGACGCCTCCGCGGCACCGACCCACGGGAGATCCCCCACCCCGGCTCCTCAGCGGCCTCCCGGGAGGACTATGCTCACATATCTGTGTCATTAGTCCCGTTTCGGGTCATAGGACGATAAATCGCTCTTCACTCTCTTAGTCTAAGGTCATAAGTGATAGGAGCAGAATTAGGCCATTCGGCCCATTGAGTCCACTCCGCCATTCAATCATGGTTGATCTGTCTCTCCCTCCTAACCCCATTCTCCTGCCTTCTCCCCATAACCCTTGACACCCGCACTAATCAAGAATCTGTCTATCTCTGGCTTAAAAATATTCACTGACTTGTGGCCTCCACAGCCGTCTGTGGCAAAGAATCCCACAGATTCACCGCCCTCTGACTAAAGAAATTCCTCCTCATCTCCTTCCTAAAAAGAACGTCCTTAACCTCTGAGGCTGTGCCCTCTGGTCCTAGACTCTCCCACGAGTGGGAGAATTCTCTGCCTCAGAAGGCAGTGGAGGCCAATTCTCTGAATGCATTCAAGAGAGAGCTAAATAGAGCTCTTAAGGATAGCGGAGTCAGGGGGTATGGGGAGAAGGCAGGAACGGGGTACTGATTGAGAATGATCAGCCATGATCACATTGAATGGCGGTGCGTACAGGCTCGAAGGGCCGAATGGCCTCCTCCTGCACCTATTGTCTATTGAGTGGAAACGTCACATCCACTCTATCCAGGCCTTTCACTATTCTGTACGTTTCAATGAGGGTCCCCCTCTCATCCTTCTAAACTCCAGCGAGTACAGGCCCAGTGCCCACAAACGCTCGGCATCGGTTAGCCTACTCTCGGAGAAAACCCACGCAGGTCATGAGAGAACGTACAAACTCCGTACCGACAGTGCTTGTAATCGGGATAGAACCCGGGACTCTGGTGCTGTAAGCGCAGTAAGGCAGCTTCCAATCACCACTCACCAGGTGCCAAATGGCCGTCACCTCGAGCTGTAGGATGGTACGATGGCGTGGGTTCCAATTCCACCACGTGAGGAAAGACAATAGACAACAGGTGCAGGAGGAGGCCATTCGGCCCTTCGAGCCAGCACCACTATTCAATGTGATCATGGCTGATCATTTTATTCACAACTATTCTCTGCCACAGAGGGTAGTTGAGGCCAGTTCATTGGCTATATTAAGAGGGAGTTAGATGTGGCCCTTGTGGCTAAAGGGATCAGTGGGTATGGAGAGAAGGCAGGTACAGGATACTGAGTTGGATGATCAGCCATGATCATATTGAATGGCTGTGCAGGCTCGAAGGGCCGAATGGCCTACTCCTGCACCTATTTTCTATGTTTCTATTCTCAATCAGTACCCCATTCCTGCCTTCTCCCCATACCCCCTGACTCCGCTATCCTTAAGAGCTTTATCTAGCTCTCAGATTGGAAAGGCTTGGCTTGAATTCATTGGAACTTAGAAGGATGGGAGGGGATCTTATAGAGAGGTATGAAATTATGAAAGAACTGGACAAGCGGGACGCAGGAAAAATGTTCCCAATGTTGGGGGAGTCCAGAACCAGGGGCTACACACAGTCTAAGAATAAAGGGGAGGCCATTTAAAACTGAGGTGAGAAAAAACCTTTTCACCCAGAGAGTTGTGAATTTGTGGGATTCTCTGCCACAGAGGGCAGTGGAGGCCAAATCACTGGATGGATTTAAGAGAGAGTTAGATAGAGCTCTTGGGGCTAGCGGAATCAAGGGATATGGGGAGAAGGGTTACTAATTATGGGTGATCGGCCAATAGACAATAGATGCAGGAGGAGGCCATTCGGCTCTTCGAGCCAGCAACACCATTCAACGTGATCATGGCTATATAAGAAAATAACTGCAGATGCTGGTACAAATCGAAGGTATTTATTCACAAAATGCTGGAGTAACTCAGCAGGTCAGGCAGCATCTCAGGAGAGAAGGAATGGGTGACGTTTCGGGCCGAGACCCTTCTTCAGACCATTCCTTCTCTCCTGAGATACTGCCTGACCTGCTGAGTTACTCCAGCATTTTGTGAATAAATACCTTCAATGTGATCATGGCTGATCATACAATACAATACAATATATCTTTATTGTCATTGTACAGGGGTACAACGAGATTGGGAACGCGCCTCCCATACGATGCAATAAATTAATTGATTTAAACAACAGCAACCCAACGAAACAGAATAAAGTGCAAGTAGATCTGTGCCGGATCACTGTGCGATGTGACCATCCGGCTCAGCAGGACAGGTCCTCATTCAGTACCCCGTTCCTGCCCTCTCCCCATACCCCCTGACTCCGCCATCCTTAAGAGCTCTATCTAACTCTCTCTTGACCATGATCATTATAATAATAATAATAATAATGCATTACATTTATATAGCGCTTTTCATACACTCAAAGACGCTTTACAGGGATTTAAAGAACATAGGGAAGTGAATAAATAGATAAATAAGTAAACGAACAGAGAAAGGAGACAGAGGGTGAGGTGACCTTCAGTGGTTGAAGGCAGTACTGAACAGGTGAGACTTCAGTGATGTTTTGAATGTGGTGAGTGAGGAGGAGTCTCTGACGGTTTGGGGTAGTGAGTTCCATAGGGTGGGAGCAGCGATGGAGAAAGCCCTGTTCCCCCAGGATCTGAGTTTGGTCCGGATGGGGGGGGATAGGAGATTGGCAGCAGCAGAGCGGAGGGTGCAGGTGGGAGTGTGCCTGTGGAGGAGGTCAGTCAAGTAGGATGGGGCCAGGTTATGGAGGGCTTTGTCGGTCATGAGGAGGATTTTGTATGGATTCTCTGGGGGATGGGGAGCCAGTGGAGTTTGTAAAGGACGGGGGTGATATGGTCACGGATCGGATTCTGAATGGCGGTGCTGGCTCGAAGGGCCAAATGGCCTCCTCCTGCACCTATTTTCTATGTTTCTACCCCCCCGGGTTGACATTTGCCTCTGCTCTTCTTCCAGGATATAAACAGCCTGAACAAGCAGATCGCACAGCTGCAAGACTTTGTCCGGGCCAAGGGTGGCCAAACAAGGCACCTACAGACGCATTCCAACACCATCGTGGTGTCGCTGCAGGTAACCCACCCCACGGTTCCCCCAACACCTCCGCTCCGCGGGTGTCAGAGAAATCAATCGAGGACTCAGAGTTATGGAGAAGTCGAGTCAAGTTTATTTGTCACGTACACATACACGATGTGCAGTGAAATGAAAGTGGCAATGCCTGCGGATTGTGCACAAAAAAGAATTACAGTTACAGCATATAAATAAAAGTTAATACAGAGAAGACAAAATTTAGTCCCTGGAGTTATAAAAGTTAACGGTCCTGATGGCCTGTGGGAAGAAACTCCGTCTCATCCTCTCTGTTTTCACAGTGTGACAGCGGAGGCGTTTGCCTGACCGTAGCAGCTGGAACAGTCCGTTGCTGGGGTGGTAGGGGTCCCCCATAATGTTGCTGGCTCTGGATCTGCACCTCCTGATGTATAGGTCCTGCAGGGGGGCGAGTGTAGTTCCCATGGTACGTTCTGCCGAACGCACTACTCTCCGCAGGGCCTTCCTGTCCTGGGCAGAGCTGTCCCCAAACCAGACTGTAATGTTGCCGGACAGGATGCTCTCTACGGCCCCAGAGTAGAAGCAATGAAGGATCCTCAGAGAGACTCTGAATTTCCTCAGGTGTCTAAGGAAGTAAAGGTGCTGCTTTGCCTTACTCACCAGTGCGGCAATGTGTGTTGCCCATGTCAGATCCTCTTTGATGTGGACTCCCAGGTATTTAAAACTGCTCGAGACTATGTTACGCAATATCACGGAGGAACTGCCCTGGGGTGACTGCTCCTGAATTGTACAGAGACGGCAGGCACGAGGTTATATACTGCCTAAACCTCACCGCTCAGACCCTTACATAGTTGATTAGGAAGAAAAAAACTGCAGATGCTGCTTTAAATCAAAGGTAGACGCAAAATGCTGGAGTAACTCGAGGGTCAGGCAGCATCTCGGGAGAGAAGGAATGGGTGACGTTTCGGGTCGAGGACCTTCTTCAGACCGATGAAGGGTCTCGACCCGAAACGTCGCCCATTCCTTCTCTCCCGAGATGCTGTTATTTCGGCTTTTTGTGTCCATCTTCGATTTAAACCAGTATCTGCAGTTCCTTCCTACACAGATGTGTGTGCTGTTGATTTAAGACCCAGTTCGGCGATTTTTTTAGGCGACTACAGGCGTCTAGGCTGTCGTCGCTGGGCTCGGTCGTGAGTCGTCTACAAAGAGTCGTAGCGTTTTTCTGGTTGTGGCTGGATTTTGTGGAGGCTTTAAATTTATCGCCGACTGACGGTTTGATGCCAATGAGCGTAGCTTGAGGTCTCCTGACGTGGGCGCTGTCGTAGGTTGTCGTCCAGAACCAGGGGCCACAGTTTAAGAATAAGGGGTCGGCCATTTAGAACGGAGATGAGGAAAAACTTTTTCAGTCAGAGAGTTGTGAATCTGTGGAATTCTCTGCCTCAGAAGGCAGTGGAGGCCAATTCTCTGAATGCATTCAAGAGAGAGCTGGATAGAGCTCTTAAGGATAGCGGAGTCAGGGGGTATGGGGAGAAGGCAGGAACGGGGTACTGATTGAGAATGATCAGCCGTGATCACATTGAATGGCGGTGCTGGCTCGAAGGGCCGAATGGCCTCCTCCTGCACCTATTGTCTATTGAAGTAGGTTGTCGCCAGGTGATTAAGGTTGTCCCCGGTTCTGACTTCGGCCAATTCCAAGTGTGGACTTGATCTGATCACCCATCTGTGTGATGTGTCCATAAATGATGTTAGGTTTTGTATGTTTTTGCACTTGCATTCTGTTTAAAGTTTGAATTTTAAAGTTTGAAGTTTACTACAATATTTTTGTATGAACTGTTGTATGTTCTTATCAACCTTTAAAAAAAAATTGTTTATATCAATAAAGGTTATTGGCATCCAAATTGATTTAGCAGTTTGAATATCAATAAAGGTTATTGGTATACAAACAATTTTTTTTTTAAAAGGTTGATAAATTCTTGATATTTTGATGGACAATTGTTGCATGAAGTTATTGTTTTTCAGAGTAGTTTCTCGTGGCATCACCTTCAAATAGTCATGATGCAGAATGACTGGAAACCCGACTGTGCACACCCTATTATAGGGAAAGTGGGTGAAACGGGAATTGTCTTCAGTTGTCTTCAGGGTCGTAGCTTGTCGTGGGTGGAAGCAGGTTGACTTCGGTTGTCGTAGGTGCGGTCGTAGGTGGACGTTCTACTTGCGACGATTGGGTCGCCGGTTGTCGGTAGCTTGCCGTAGCTTGACGTCGACTAGGTAGTAGGTTGTTGTAGCTTGTCGTAGACGTTGTCGTAGGGAGGGTCCAGTCACCGGTTTTTCGGCGACCTGCTACGACTATGACAGTCGCCTAAAAAAAACGCCTAACTGGGACAGGGCCTTTAGCAGATAACAGATAACAAAAATCATGCGTTAAGGAACAGATGGTTCTCCTGAGGACACTGTGGCATCTCTAGTCCCGTTGAGTATAGGAGCAAAGAGGTCCTTCTGCAGTTGAACAGGGCCCTAGTGAGACCGCACCTGGAGTACTGTGTGCAGTTGTACAGGGCCCTAGTGAGACCGCACCTGGAGTACTGTGTGCAGTTGTACTGGGCCCTAGTGAGACCGCACCTGGAGTACTGTGTGCAGTTGTACAGGGCCCTAGTGAGACCGCACCTGGAGTACTGTGTGCAGTTGTACTGGGCCCTAGTGAGACCGCACCTGGACTACTGTGTGCAGTTGTACAGGGCCCTAGTGAGACCGCACCTGGAGTACTGTGTGCAGTTGTACTGGGCCCTAGTGAGACCGCACCTGGAGTACTGTGTGCAGCTTTGGTCTCCAGATTTGAGGAAGGATATTCTTGCTATTGAGGGCGTGCAGCGTAGGTTTACTAGGTTAATTCCCGGAATGGCGGGACTGTCATATGTTGAAAGACTAGAGCGACTAGGCTTGTATACACTGGAATTTAGAAGGATGAGAGGGGATCTTATCGAAACGTATAAGGTTATTAAGGGGTTGGACACGTTAGAGGCAGGAAACATGTTCCCAATGTTGGGGGAGTCCAGAACCAGGGGCCACAGTTTAAGAATAAGGGGTAGGCCATTTAGAACGGAGATGAGGAAAAACTTTTTCATTCAGAGAGTTGTGAATCTGTGGAATTCTCTGCCTCAGAAGGCAGTGGAGGCCAATTATCTGAATGCATTCAAGAGAGAGCTAGATAGAGCTCTTAAGGATAGCGGAGTCAGGGGGTATGGGGAGAAGGCAGGAACGGGGTACTGATTGAGAATGATCAGCCATGATCACATTGAATGGTGGTGCTGGCTCGAAGGGCCGAATGGCCTCCTCCTGCACCTATTGTCTATTGTCTACAAATAGGTGTCAACAAGCAAAAGTTTTACAAATTTCTCTCACAGCGGGCGATGACTGACTTGCACTGAGAATGTTGAACCTCTCCCTTTCCTTCCCTCTCACAGTCCAGGCTGGCATCCATGTCCAACGATTTCAAGTCGGTTCTGGAAGTGAGGACAGAGGTAGGTAATGAACGCTTTGTTTTATTTTTATTCTTAAAACCTTGGTTCCCCTCCCAGTGGTTCGGCATTGCTTTTATCATCACACGTGCCAAGTGCTAACAGACGGCGAAATTCTTCATCATCCGGTCATAAGTGAAAGGAGTAGAATTAGGCCATTCGGCCCATCACGTCTACTCCGCCGTTCAATCACGGCTGATCTATCTCTCCCTGCTAACCCCATTCTCCTGCCTTCTCCCCATAACCTCTGACACCTGTAACTGTAACCTGTACGGGGTGGCACGGTGGCACAGCGGCAGAGTTGCTGCCTTACAGCGAATGCAGCGCCGGAGACTCGGGTTCGATCCTGACTACGGGCGCCGTCTGTACGGAGTTTGCACGTTCTCCCCGTGACCTGCGTGGGTTTTCTCCGAGATCTTTGGTTTCGTCCCACACTCCAAAGACGTACAGGTAGTATAAGAAAATAACTGCAGATGTTGGTACAAATCGAAGGTATTTATTCACAAAATGCTGGAGTAACTCAGCGGGTCGGGCAGCATCTCAGGAGAGAAGGAATGGGTGACGTTTCGGGCCGAGACCCTTCTTCAGACTGATGTCAGGGGGCGGGACAAAGGAAGGATAAAGGTGGAGACAGGAAGATAGAGGGAGATCTGGGAAGGGGAGTAGGAGGGCAGGTATGTAGGTTAATTGACAGGGTAATATGTAAAAATTGTCCCTAGTGTGTGTAGGATAGTGTTAGTGTGCGGGGATCGCTGGGCGGCGCGGACTCGGTGGGCCGAAGGGCCTGTTTCCGCGCTGTATCTCTAAATCTAAAAAATCTAAAATCTAGTCATGACTCTTATCTAGGAAAATAACTGCAGATGCTGGTACAAATCGAAGGTATCACAAAATGCTGGAGTAACTCAACAGGTCAGGCAGCATCTCTGGAGAGAAGGAATGGGTGACAAAGGGTCTCGTCCCGAAACGTCACCCATTCCTTCTCTCCAGAGATGCTGCCTGACCTGCTGAGTTACTCCAGCGTTTTGTGATACCATGAATCTTATCTATCTCTGCCAGTACAAACAGCCCAGTAGAGCTTTGCCATGCCCCCTTTCCCCGATTAGCACGGGTACAGAAATAGTCTACTGAGCCCACATGCAAGAGGTGCCATTTTCAAAGTCAACACTCTCGTTTTACTTTTTAGTTTTAGAGATACAGCGCTGCATGCAGGCCCTTCGGCCCACCGGGTCCGCGCCGACCAGCGATCCCCACACACTAACACTCGTCCTTACGCACGCTGGGGACAATTTACATCTTTGTACCAAGCCAATTAACCTATAAACCTGCACGTCTTTGGAGTGCGGGAGGAAACCAGAGCGCCCGGAGAAAACCCATGCGGGTCGCGGGGAGAACGTGCAAACTCCGTACAGACAATACCCGTAGTCAGGATCGAACCCGGGGCCTCTAAGCGTTGTCAGGCAGCGTTACCGCTGCGACGCTGTGTTGCGGGCACGACCCAGACTGTGGTGGGCCTTCGGCCTCTCCTCCTGCAGGTACAGCAGGCAGTGAAGACAGCTATGGCACGTTGCCCTTCATTGCGAGAGGATTTGAGTATAGGAGCAAGGAGGTCCTACTGCAGTTGCACAGGGCCCTGGTGAGACCGCACCTGTGTGCAGTTTTGGTCTCCTAATTTGAGGAAGGACATTATTGCCATTGAGGGAGTGCAGCGTAGGTTCACCAAGTTAATCCCCGGGATGGAGGGACTGACATATGATGAAAGAATGGGTCGACTGGGCTTGTATTCACTGGAATTTAGAAGGATGAGAGGGGATCTTAGAGCAGCATATAAAATTCTTAAAGTATTGGAGAGGCTAGATGCGGGAAAAATGTTCCCCATGTTGGGGGAGTCCAGAACCAGGGCCGATTCACTGGATGTTTTCAAAGAGAGTTAGATTTAGCTCTTGGGGCTAAAGGGAATCAATGGATATCAAGGATTCGAGGGCGTGCAGCGTAGGTTTACCAGGTTAATTCCCGGAATGGCGGGACTGTCATATGTTGAACGACTGGAGCGACTAGGCTTGTATACACTGGAATTTAGAAGGATGAGAGGGGATCTTATCGAAACGTATAAGATTATTAAGGGGTTGGACACGTTAGAGGCAGGAAACATGTTCCCAATGTTGGGGAATTCCAGAACCAGGGGCCACAGTTTAAGAATAAGGGGTAGGCCATTTAGAACAGAGATGAGGAAAAACTTTTTCAGTCAGAAAGTTCTGTGGAATTCTCTGCCTCAGAAGGCAGTGGAGGCCAATTCTCTGAATGCATTCAAGAGAGAGCTAGATAGAGCTCTTAAGGATAGCGGAGTCAGGGGGTATGGGGAGAAGGCAGGAACGGGGTACTGATTGAGAATGATCAGCCATGATCACATTGAATGGCAGTGCTGGCTCGAAGAGCCGAATGGCCTCCTGCACCTATTGTCTACTGTCTATTGATATGGGGAAAAACCAGGATAGGGATACTAATTTTGGGTGATCAGCCATGATCATATTGAATGGCGGTGCTGGCTCGAAGTGCCGAATGGCCTACTCCTGCACCTATTTTCTAAGTTTCTACTCCAGCATTTTGTGTCTACCTTCGATTTAAACCAGCATCTGCTATTCTTCCCTACACATAGGGGGCTAATTTGCTTTGTGTCTGGTGTTTAACTGGTTCTTTTCCTGCCAAACAGAATCTGAAAATGCAGCGGAACAGGAGAGAACAGTTCTCACAAGCGACAGTCTCCAGCCTCCCCCCTTCAGCTGCTAACGGTTATGGTAAGCGCTTATTATCGCTGTATTAACTACCGATCGGGGCGCGGGATGCTGGGGAGCTGTGGGCCCTGAACGAGTCCGTCACATGTCCTCGGTGGCACTCTGACATAGAAACATCGAAAAATAGGTGCAGGAGTAGGCCATTCGACCCTTCGAGCCTGCACCAATAGACAATAGGTGCAGGAGTAGGCCATTCGACCCTTCGAGCCAGCACCAATAGACAATAGGTGCAGGAGTAGGCCATTCGACCCTTCGAGCCAGCACCAATAGACAATAGGTGCAGGAGTAGGCCATTCGACCCTTCGAGCCAGCACCAATAGACAATAGGTGCAGGAGTAGGCCATTCGACCCTTCGAGCCAGCACCAATAGACAATAGGTGCAGGAGTAGGCCATTCGACCCTTCGAGCCAGCACCACCATTCAATATGATCGTAATAAGAATATGTTTCACAAAATTCTGGAGTAACTCAGCAGGTCAGGCAGCATCTCAGGAGAGAAGGAATGGGTGACGTTTCGGGTCGAGACCCTTCTTCAGACTGAAGAAGGGTCTCGACCCGAAACGTCACCCATTCCTTCTCTCCTGAGATGCTGCCTGACCTGCTGAGTTACTCCGGCATTTTGTGAAATAAATACTGTCGATTTGTACCAGCATCTGCAGTTATTTTCTTACATAATAATAAAATATCTTCCTTTATTTGCCCCACACCGGGGAAATTTGCAGTGTTCCAGCAGCAAAGTGGATAGCAAGAGACATTCATTATAAATAAAAATAAAGATAAGGATAAATTGTCATAATTTACTGTTTATTTTTACTGTTACTGTTGACTCGTCTGCCGGGAGCAGTGCTGGTTGTGCAGTCTCACAGCAGCGGGAAGGAAGGACCTCCTATATCTCTCCTTCACGCATTTGGGGTGAAGGAGTCTGTCACTGAAGGAGCTACTCAGTGCAGTGACAGTGTCCAGCATGGGGTGGGAGTCGTTGTCCAGCAGCGATGTTATCTTTCCCATCATCCTCCTCTCTCCCACCGCCTGCACTGAGTCGAGGGGGCAACCCAGGACAGAGCTGGCCTTCCTGACCAGCTTGTCGAGTCTCTTCCCCTCCGCCACTGAGATGCTGCTGCTCCAGCAGACCACTCCGTAGAAGATGGCCGATGCCACCATCGTGTTGTAGAAGGTCCTTAGGTGTGACCCCTGCACTCCAAAGGACCCGAGTCTCCTCAGCAGATAAAGTCTGCTCTGGCCCTTTCTGTACAGCGCATTGGTATTTTCGGTCCAGTCCAGTTTATTGTTGAGGTAAACACCCAGGTACTTATAAGAATCCACCCTCCCGATGTCCATTCCCTGGATGTTCACCGGTGTCGGGGGGACCTGGCTGCGCCTGCGGAAATCCTCCACCATCTCCCTGGTTCTAGCCTTAGAGGGAGTACAGAGAAGGTTCACCAGATTGATCCCTGGGATGGCAGGACTTTCATATGAAGAAAGACTGGATAGACTCGGCTTGTACTCGCTGGAATTTAGAAGACTGAGGAGGGATCTTATAGAAACGTATAAAATTCTTAAGGGGTTGGAGAGGCTAGATGCGGGAAGATTGTTCCCGATGTTGGGGAAGTCCAGAACCAGGGGTCACAGTTTAAGGATAAGGGGGAAGTCTTTTAGGACCGAGATGAGAAAACATTTCTTCACACAGAGAGTGGTGAGTCTGTGGAATTCTCTGCCGCAGAAGGTAGATGAGGCCTGTTCATTGGCTATATTTAAGAGGGAGTTAGATGTGGCCCTTGTGGCTAAAGGGATCAGGGGGTATGGAGAGAAGGCAGGTACGGGATACTGAGCTGGATGATCAGCCATGATCATATTGAATGGTGGTGCGTACAGGCTCGAAGGGCCAAATGGCCTACTCCTGCACCTATTTTCTATGTTTTCCCCGCGTTGATCCGGAGGCGGTTCCGCTGGCACCAGTCCACAAACTCCTTGATCAGTTCTCTGTACGCCCTGTCCTCTACGCCCGTGATGAGGCCGACGATGGCAGGGTCGTCAGAGAACTTCTGTAGATAGGAGCCTGCAGACCTGTGCCTGAAGTCCGTGGTGTACAGGGTGAACAGGAAAGGAGGTAGCACTGTTCCCTGCGGAACCCCAGTGCTATAGACCACCCTGTCCGAGACCAGGTCCTTTGTCCTCACATACTGTGGTCGGTTGGTGAGGTAGTCCAGAATCTAGGATGTGAGATGGTGATCCACTGGATAATCAGCCATGACCACGGCTGATCATCCAGAATCAGTTCCCCGTTCCTGCTTTCTCCCCACATCCCTTGATTCCGTTAGCCCTAACAGCTAAATCTAACTCTCTCTTGAAAACATCCGGTGAATCGGCCTCCACTGCCCTCTGTGGCAGGGAATTCCACAGATTCACAACTCTCTGGGTGAAAATGTTTTTCCTCATCTCAGTCCTAAATGGCCGACCCCTTATTCTTAAACTGTGTGACCCCTGGTTCTGGACTCCCCCCATCATGGGGGACATTGTTCCTGCATCTAGACCTGTCCAATCCGTTCAGAATTTTTTGTTTCTATGAGATCCCCTCTCATCCTTCTAAATTCCAGTGAATATAATCCGTTTCGATCCCTGACAAGGCACTGTGACCTGAGAATATTGTCGGTAGCGGTTTGCGATTGTCACCTGTTCCGAGATGCAGCGAAATTGTTTTAATTGACTGCTATTCAATTAAAATTGCGGCACGGTGGCGCAGCGGTAGAGTTGCTGCCTTACAGCGAATGCAGCGCTGGAGACCCAGGTTCGATCCTGACTACGGGCGCCGTCTGTACGGAGTTTGTACGTTCTCCCCGTGACCTGCGTGGGTTTTCTCCGAGATCTTCGGTTTCCTCCCACACTCCAAAGACGTGCAGGTTTGTAGGTTAATTGGCTGGGCAAATGTAAAAATTGTCCCTAGTGTGTGTGGGATAGTGTTAGTGTGCGGGGATCGCTGGGCGGCACGGACCCGGTGGGCCGAAGGGCCTGTTTTTGCGCTGTATCTCTAAATCTAAATCTAAAAATCTAAAATCAGATCAATCCGTAAAGGTCCACCGCCGATTTTCCAGCAGCTTGGTTTGTACGTTCTCCCCGTGACCTGCGTGGGTTTTCTCAGGGAGCTCTGGTTTCCTTTCACACTCCAAAGACGTACAAGTTTGTAGGTTAATTGGCTTCGGTGAGAATTGTAAATTGTCAAGTCAAGTCAAGTCAAATTTATTTGTCACATACACATACACGATGTGCAGTGAAATGAAAGTGGCAATGCCTGCGGGTTGTGCACAAAAAGAATTACAGTTACAGCATATAAATAAAGTTAATAAGTTACTATTAGTGTCGACAAAAATTTAGTCTCTGGGGTTATAAAAGTTGACAGTCCTGATGGCCTGTGGGAAGAAGCTCCGTCTCATCCTCTCCGTTTTCACAGCGTGACAGCGGAGGCGTTTGCCTGATCGTAGCAGCTGGAACAGTCCGTTACTGGGGTGGCAGGGGTCCCTCATGATCTTGCTTGCTCTGGATCTGCACCTCCTGATGTATAGGTCCTGCAGGGGGACGAGTGTAGTTCCCATGGTGCGTTCTGCCGAACGCACTACTCTCTGCAGGGCCATCCTGTCCTGGGCAGAGCTGTTCCCAAACCAGACTGTAATGTTGCCGGACAGGATGCTCTCTACAGCCCCAGAGTAGAAGCAATGAAGGATCCTCAGAGACACTCTGAATTTCCTCAGCTGTCTAAGGTGGTAAAGGCGCTGCTTAGCCTTACCCACCAGTGCGGCAATGTGCGTTGCCCACGTCAGATGCTCTGCGATGCGGACTCCCAAGTATTTAACACTGCTCACCCTATCCACAATAGACCCATTTATCTCCAGTGGCGTGTACTTCCTTGGATGTTTAGCCCTTCTGAAGTCCACAATCAGCTCCTTTGTTTTAGTAACATTTGGTGTGTGTGTGTGTGTAGGATAGTGCTCGATTACAGGGTGATCGCAGGTCGGCACGGACTCAGTGGGCCGAAGGGCCTGTTTCCGTGTTGTATCTCGAATCCAAGACCGGTGGTCTAGCTCCTCCTTTGATCCAGACAAAATTTGCAAGAGCACACTAGAAGTTGGCACCGCCACCCTAACCTCCCCCCTCTCTCCTCCTCTCTCCTCCCCTCCCCTCCTCTCCCCGCCGCCAGGAGGCTCGGTGCTAATGAAGGATGACGCGCGGCAGTCGGGAGACGTGGCCATCGACATGGACGACAAGACCAGCCAGCAACTGCAGCTCATCGACGAGCATGTGAGGCTCACAGCCCCCAGTCCCTCCTCCCTTCTCCCCCATCCCTTCTCCTGACACCGCCGTCCCTTCTCCTGACACTGCCATCCCTTCTGCCCGACCCCCACCCCTTCCCCGCCATCCTTCACCAACCCCGTCCCCATTTTCCCTCACCCCTAACCCTCCCTTCCCAACCCTTCTCCCTGCCCCCTTACTCTCCATCCTCCCCCCTCCCTTCTCCCCCTCCATCCTCCCCTCCCTCATCCCCCTCCCTCATCCCCCCTCCCTCATCCCCCCTCCCTCATCCCCCTCCCTCATCCCCTTCCCTTCTCCCCCCTCCCTTCTCCCCCTCCCTTCTCCCCCCTCCCCCCTCCCTTCTCCCCCTCCCTTCTCCCCCTCCCTTCTCCCCCTCCCTTCTCCCCTCCCTCATCCCCCTCCCTCATCCCCCTCCCTCATCCCCCTCCCTCATCCCCCTCCCTCATCCCCCTCCCTCATCCCCCTCCCTTCTCCCCCCTCCCCCCTCCCTCATCCCCCTCCCTCATCCCCCTCCCTCATCCCCCTCCCTCATCCCCCTCCCTCATCCCCCTCCCTCATCCCCCTCCCTCATCCCCCTCCCTTCTCCCCCCTCCCTCATCCCCCTCCCTCATCCCCCTCCCTCATCCCCCTCCCTCATCCCCCTCCCTCATCCCCCTCCCTCATCCCCTCCCTCATCCCCCTCCCTCATCCCCCTCCCTTCTCCCCCCTCCCCCCTCCCTTCTCCCCCTCCCTTCTCCCCCTCCCTTCCCCCCTCCCTTCTCCCCTCCCTCATCCCCCTCCCTCATCCCCCTCCCTCATCCCCCTCCCTCATCCCCCTCCCTCATCCCCCTCCCTCATCCCCCTCCCTCATCACCCTCCCTCATCCCCCTCCCTTCTCCTTCTCCCCCTCCCTTTTCCCCCTCCCATCTCCCTCCTCCCTTCTCCCCCCTCCTCCCCATCCCTTATAATATGCGCTCCATGTACACGTGGAACACAGACTCACACGCTCCATGTACACATGGTACACAGACTCACACGCTCCATGTACACGTGGTACACAGACTCACACACTCCATGTACACGTGGAACACAGAACACCTGGGCCCCCGATGGAGAGGGGCAGAATCCCTGCATGGAGGGGCCCCCACTGTGGGGGGTGGGGGGGTCGTAGTCTCAGTGGGCCGAAGGGCCTGCTGCCTCCAGGCCGTATCACTACCAACACGTCCTGGGATCGCTCCGTGTAACTCCGGCCTTCACCTCCGGCAGGATTCCTACATCCAGAGTAGGGCGGACGTGATGCATCTTCCAGCAGCTGGCCCACATGGTGAAGGAGCAGGAGGAGACCATCCAGAGGTGAGGAGCAGGTGGGGCAGGAGAGGGGAGAGGGGGGGTTGACGTTCGTTCATTGTCACGTGTACCAAGGTACAGAGCGCTTCCTTCCACGTCATGGTGGCGCGGCGGTAGAGTTGCTGCCTCACAGCGCCAGAGACCCGGGTTCCATCCTGACTACGGGCGCCGTCTGTACGGAGTTTGTACGTTCTACCCGTGACCTGCGTGGGTTTTCTCCGAGATCTTCGGTTTCCTCCCACACTCCAAAGACGTGCAGGTTTGTAGGTTAATTGGCTGGGCAAATGTAAAAATTGTCCCCAGTGGGTGTCGGATAGTGTTAATGTGCGAGGATCGTTGGTCGGCGTGGACTCGGTGGGCCGAAGGGCCTCTCCACATCCACTCTATCCAGGCCTTTCATTACTCTGTGAGTTTCAAAGAGGATATAGATCATTTGAGGGATATGGGCACTGCGCTGTTCTGTGAATGGAGGGACATAGAAACATAGAAAGTAGGTGCAGTAGGCCATTCGGCCCTTCGAGCCAGCACCGCCATTCAGTGTGATCACGGCTGATCATCCACAATCAGTACCCCGTTCCTGCTTTCTCCCCACATCCCTTGATTCCGTTAGCCCTAAGTGCTCTATCTAACTCTCTCTTGAAAACATCCAGTGAATTGGCCTCCACTGCCTTCTGTGGCAGAGAATTCCACAGATTCACAACTCTCTGGGTGAAAAAGGTTTTTCCACATCTCAGTCCTAAATGGCCGACCCCTTATTCTTAAACTGTGGCCCCCTGGTTCTGGACTCCCCCCAACATTGGGAACATGTTTTGCTGCAATCTGATATGGATCACGTGCAGGCGGAAGAGATCAGTTTAAGGTGGCATGGTGTTTGGCACGGACATTGTGGGCCAAAGGGCCTGCTGCACGGCTGAACATTTGATGAGATTCCTGGATGGTGAGCCAGGCCGCCAGCGGGCATGGGGCGGGGGGCTAGAACGGCGGGGGTCCGGTGTGTGAGTGTGCGCGCTGACTCCTGTGCGCGTGTGTCTGGGTGCGTGAGTGTGTTCACTGACTGTGTGTATGTGTGTTCACTGATTGCATGTGTGTGTTCACTGATTGTGTGTGTGTGTGTTCACTGATTGCATGTGGGTGTTCACTGATTGTGTGTGTTCACTGACTGTGAGTGTGTGTTCACTGACTGTGTGTGTGTTCACTGACTTCACTGATTGCGTGTGTGTGTTCACTGATTGCATGTGTGTGTTCATTGATTGCGTGTGTGTGTTCACTGATTGCGTGTGTGTGTTCACTGATTGCATGTGTGTGTTCACTGATTGCATGTGTGTGTTCACTGATTGCGTGTGTGTGTTCACTGATTGCGTTCGTGTGTTCACTGACTGCATGAGTGTTTGTTCACTGACTGAGTGTGTTCACTGACTGAGTGTGTGTTCACTGACTGAGTGTGTGTTCACTGACTGTGTTCATTGACTGTGTTCACTGATTGCGTGTGTGTGTTCACTGATTGCGTGTGTGTGTTCACTGATTGCGTTCGTGTGTTCACTGATTGCGTTCGTGTGTTCACTGATTACATGTGTGTGTGTGCTCACTGACTGTGTGTGTGTTCACTGACTGTGTGTTCACTGATTGCGTGTGTGTTCACTGATTGCGTTCGTGTGTTCACTGATTGCTTGTGTGTGTGTTCACTGACTTCACTGATTGCATGTGTGTGTGTTCACTGATTGCGTGTGTGTGTTCACTGATTGCGTTTGTGTGTTCACTGATTGCTTGTGTGTGTGTTCACTGACTGTGTTCACTGATTGCATGTGTGTGTGTTCACTGATTCGCGTGAGTATGTGTTCACTGACTGAGTGTTCAGACTGTGTGTGTGTGAGTGTTCACTGACTGAGTGTGTGGGTGAGTGTGTGTTCACTGACTGTTTGTGTGTGTGTTCACTGGCTGCGTGAGTATGTGTTCACTGAGTGAGTGTATGTTCACTGACTTCACTGACTGCGTGTGGGTGTGTGTTCACTGATTTGTGTGGGTGTGTGTTCACTGATTTGTGTGGGTGTGTGTTCACTGATTTGTGTGTGTGTGAGTGTTCACTGACTGTGTCCACTGATTTATGTGTGTGTGTGTGTGTGTTCACTGATTTGTGTGTGTGTGTGTGTGTGTTCACTGACTGGGTTCACTAGTGCGTGTGCGTGTTCACTGACTGTATGGGTTCACTGACTGTCCACTGATTTATGTGTGTGTGTGTGTTCACTGATTTGTGTGTGTGTGTGTGTGTGTGTGTTCACTGACCACTGATTTTTGTGTGTGTGTGTGTTCACTGACTGTGTGGGTTCACTGACTGTGTGGGTTCACTGACTGTGTGGGTTCACTGACTGTGTGTGTGTGTGTTCACTGATTTGTGTGTGTGTTCACTGACTGTGGGTTCACTAGTGTGCGTGCGTGTGTTGACTGACTCTGTGGGTTCACTAGTGTGCGTGCGTGTGCGTGTTGACTGACTCTCCCTGTCATTGTTCCCCGTTGTCAGGATCGACTCCAACGTTGAAGACACACAGTTGAACGTGGAGGCTGCCCACTCCGAGATCCTCAAGTACTTCCAGTCCGTCACCTCCAACCGCTGGCTGATGATCAAGATCTTCCTCATCCTCGCCGTCTTCTTCGTGGTCTTTGTGGTGTTCCTGGCCTAGAACCCGAGATCCCCCCACCCCCACCCCGACCCTCCCCCCCACCGTCCCCCAACCCACCCTTCACGGACAGTGACAGGGGGGGCCTCGGTGGCAAGGCTGGTCACTGGAACTCACCATCACCACCACTGCTGTCTCCAGGACTCTGTGTAGAGACGGACAGACAGCTCCCTCCCTCTCCCCCTCCCCCTCCCTCTCACCCCACTTCTCTCTCTCCCTTCCTCCCCCCTCCCCTTCTCTCTCTCTCCCTCCCTCCCTCTCTCCCCCTTCTCTCTCTCCCTCTCTCACTCACTCCCTCTCCTCCTCCCTCCCACCCTCCCTCCCACCCTCCCCCCTCCCTCCCTCTCTCCCCCCCTCCCCTTCTCTGCCCATCCCCCCCTCTCCCTCCCCTTCTCTCCCCATCCCCCCTCTCTCCCCCTCCCCTTCTCTCCCCTCCCACCTCTCTCCCTCCCTCCATCCGTGAATCCATCCTTCACTTCGCTCCCCCCCCTCCCCCACTGGTGCCGACAGCGTGCCCGCGATGAGCCAAAGATTCCCGGAGGCGGGCGGGAGCGCGCGGGCGGGCGGCGGTCCCGTGGAAATCCCGGGATGTGCCGGGCACAGTCTGCAGGACGCGGAGTTTCCCGCCTCTCCGGATGGACGGGACTTCGAGGCCCCCCAACCCCCTCCCTCTCTGGACATGATGGAGCGGAGGGAGCTGCTCACAGACAAGGCGGCCCTCGCCTCTCGCGAGACGTGGACGGAGGGATCCTATCGCCGCCCTCCGCCGCCCGCCCTACACGGAAGCTCCGGACCGCGCCGGACGCCCAGAGGCTTGGCCGCCCTCGTTGGTCGGGACTCATTGCCGGCGACCGGGGATTGCCCGTCCGGCAGATCCAAGACTGAGCCGAACACTTATTTACTCCATTTAATTTAAACGCCAGAGTCTCTCCTCTGTGAAGTCAAGGATACCTGCTCTACATACGCTGGTGGGTGTGGGAGGCACTGCAGACTTGGAATGGAATCTCTCTCTCTCTCTCTCTCTCGCTCTCTCTCTCCCTCTTATTACCTTATCTCTCTCTCTCCCCCCTCTCTCTCCTCTTACCTTCTCTCTCTCCCCCCCTTCTTACCTTCTCTCTCTCTCTCCCCCTCTTTCTTTCTTTTTTTTTCTCTCTCTCACCCTCTCTCTCTTTTTCTTTCTCTCTCTCTCCCCTCTCTCCATCTTTATTTCTCCTCTCTCTCTTCTCTCTTTTTCTCTCTCTCTCGCCCCCTCTTTTTCCTCTCTCTCTCTCTCCCCCTCTTTTCTCTCTCTCTCTCTCCCCCTCTTCTTACCTTCTCTCTCTCTCCCCCTCTTTTTTCTCTCTCTCTCTCTCCCCCTCTTTTCTCTCTCTCTCTCTCCCCCTCTTCTTACCTTCTCTCTCTCTCCCCCTCTTTTCTCTCTCTCTCTCTCCCCCTCTTCTTACCTTCTCTCTCTCTCCCCCTCTTTTTCTTTCTTTTTTTCTCTCTCTCTCGCCCTCTTTTTTTTTTTCTCTCTCTCTCTCTCTGTCTCTCTCTCTCTCTTTCTCTCTCTGTCTCTCTCTATCTCTCCCTCTCTCTTTTACTCCCTCTGTCTCTGTCTCTGTCTCTCCCCCCCTCTCTCTCTCTCTCCCCTCCATCTTCCCCCCTCCAAGAAAGATTGCTCCATTGTGAATTTTTAAATGTTCCCGCCCCCCCCAATATCCACACCATTTTGTCCCAGTTTTACCCGCCTCTCACTCCCTGCCTTGATATATTACTCGTTCCTCAGCCAACGCCTCAACAATATGCTCATCCCTCCCCTGGCCCCCCCAGTACATACTGAAGCTGTTAACTGATTGCTAGCACCTAACTCAAACCCGCTGTATCGGAGACACCAGGAACCGCAGATGCTGGTTTACCAAAAAAAAAGGCACTAAGTTCTGGAGTAACTCAGCGGGTCAGGCAGCATCTCTGGAGAACATGGACAGGTACAGAGTGCTGGAGTAACTCAGCGGGTCGGGCAGCATCTCTGTGGGGAACGTGGACAGGTACAAAGTGCTGGAGTAACTCAGCGGGTCAGGCAGCATCTCTGTGGGGAACGTGGACAGGTGACCTTTTGGGTCGGGACCCTTCTTGAGTGTGAGGTGAAACGTCACCGATCCATGTTCTCCAGAGATGCTGCCCGACCCGCTGAGTTACTCCAGCACTCTGTACCTGTCCATGTTCTCCAGAGATGCTGCCCGACCCGCTGAGTTACTCCAGCACTTTGTGTCTCTCTCTGTATTGCCTCCCTAATTATAAATGAGTGCCAGGCTAACCAGTGAGCTGGACACACGGTACTGGAGGACCTCATCCGGTCAGGCAGCATCTGCGGAGGTCAGTGGACAGACAACATCTTGAGTCTGGACCACAACGTGTCACCGAGCCACCTCAGAGCAAGAGTCTGAAGAAGGGAGCCGACATGAAACGTCGTCTGTCTACACCACTCCACAGATGCTGCCTGACCTGCTGAGTTTAGTATCGAGATACAGCGCGGAAACAGGCACTTCGGCCCACCGAGTCAGCACCGACCAGCGATCCCCGCACACTAACACTACCCACACACACACACACACACACACTGGTGATAATTTACACTTACACCAAGCCATTTAGTCTACGAACCCGCACGTCTCTGTGGAGTGTGGGAGGAAACCGAAGATCTCAGAGAAAACCCACGGGGAGAACGTGCAAACTCCGTATGGACAGCGCCCGTTGTCAGGATCGAACCCAGCAGCTCTACCCGCTGCGCCACCACTTTTGTGTTTGGCTGAAGACTCCTGCGTGCGTTACTTTAATCATTGCCCCTGTGCACACCCGCCCGGCTAAACCAGGCCTGGCCACAAAGGGCTACTGAGGAGCCAAGGAGATGTGGACAGACAAGAAAATGAGTCCTGACAGAGCACAGGATGATTCTGTAACAAAGTCCAGCCCCTCACGGCTGGTCCACCTCTCCCTCCTAACCCCGTTCTCCTGCCTTCTCCCCGTAACACTGATCAAGATAATCCCTCCCTTATAGCGGACAATTGGTAATAATGGACTCCATTCCTTCCCCCTGAACGGCCCGTTATAACCAGGGTTTCCTTGTGTATCCTTTAAAGAGAGCAGCAGGGTGGCGCAGCGATAGAGTTGCTGCCTCTCACACAGCGCTAGGGATGGGGCTTCCATTCCTGACCACGGGTGGCCACACAGCGCCAGGGACCCGCCCCACCCTGACCACAGGTGGCCACAGAGTGCCAGGGACCCGCCCCACCCTGACCACGGGTGGCCACACAGCGCCAGGGATGGGGCTTCCATTCCTGACCACGGGTGGCCACAGAGTGCCAGGGACCCGCCCCACCCTGACCACAGGTGGCCACAGAGTGCCAGGGACCCGCTCCACCCTGACCACGGGTGGCCACACAGCGCCAGGGATGGGGCTTCCATTCCTGACCACGGGTGGCCTCACAGCGCCAGAGACCCGCTCCACCCTGACCACGGGTGGCCACAGAGAGCGCCAGGGACCCACTCCACCCTGACCACGGGTGGCCACACAGCGCCTGGGACCCGCTTCCATCCCGACCCCTGCTCCTATCTGTAGGGGGTTTGTACCTTCTCCCCGTGACCTGCGTGGGTCTCCCCCGGGTGCCGCGGTTTTCCCTCCTCTCTCCACCATGACACAACAGCGGGTCTGTGGGCTGATTGACCTGAGCAAGTTGCCCCTGGTGCGTGTTAGTGCATCGCTGGTCGGCGCTGACTCCAAGGGCTTGTTTTCGTGCTGTTTCTCCAGTCTAGATTAAACCAAAGTATTGACCTGCTGGGGATACTCAGTGGGTCGGGCAGCGTCCGTGAAGGGAAGTAGACGTCGGGAGCGTTGCTCAGACGGTCGACCCAGGGCAGCTCGGTGACTTGTTGCGGCCCAACACGTCGTCTGTCCTGTGTGTGTGTGTGTTTGGAGACACTTTAGAGATACAGCGAGGAAACAGGCCCACAACACTATCTGTCCGACACACACCGGGGACAACTTGCATTTCCAAGCCAATTAAGCGACATTCCTGCATGTGTTTGGAGTGTGGGAGGAAACCGAAGATCTCGGAGAAAACCCACGCAGGTCACGGGGAGAGCGTACAAACTCCGTACAGACAGCACCCGCGGTCGGGATGGAACCCGGGTCTCCGGCGCTGCGAGGCAGCAACTCTACCGCTGGTGTGGTTGGGAGACCCCCTCTGTGTCAGTTCCACAGCAGCACAGCAACTGCAGGGCAGGGTGGTGGGAGGGGAACACAAGAAGGGTGCCTGTTCCCCACGTCCCTTCACAGAGAAGAGTACAGGTTTCCACCCGCCAACTCTGCACCAATCCTCAAGCGACCGTGTTTATTCCAAGGTAGACACAAGATGCCGGAGTAACTCAGCGGGTCAGGCAGCATCTCTGGAGAGAAGGAATGGGCGAGACTCGACACCCATTCCTTCTCTTCCGAGATGCTGCCTGACCCGCTGAGTTACTCCAGCATCTTGTGTCTACCTTCGATTTGCACCAGCGTCTGCAGTTTTTTTCCCCTACAGGTTTATTCCAATCTCCACCCCACACAAATTTACCCTCCCGCCCCCACAAATTCCCCTCAACTCTCTCTCTCAGCCCCCTCTCTGTTTCCCAGACTCCACAAACACACACACAGGGATGGCCCAGCGTGTAGAGTTGCTGCCTCACAGAGACCCGGGTTCCATCCCAACCGCAGGCGCTGTCTGTACGGAGTTTGTACGTTCTCCCCGTGACCCGCGTGGGTTTTCTCCGGGTGCTCCGGTTTCCCTCCCACACTCCAAAGACGTGCGGGTTTGTAGGCTATAATTGGCTTGGCTTAATATTGTCCCTAGTGTGTGTGTAGGATGGCTTTAGTGTGCAGGGTGGGCCGAAGGGATTGTATCTTTAGTTCAGAGATACAGTATTTCCGTATTGTATCTCTAAACCAAACTGAAGAAAGGTCTCGACTAGAAACGTCCTCTTCCCCTGTCTTTGTCCTTAAGAAAGGTCTTGACTAGAAACGTCCTCTGTCTTTGTCCTTAAGAAAGGTCTCGACTAGAAACGTCCTCTGTCTTTGTCCTTAAGAAAGGACTAGAAACGTCCTCATCCCCAGTCTTTGTCCTTGAGAAGGGTCTTGACCAGAAACGTCCTCTGTCTTTGTCCTTGAGAAAGGTCTCGACTAGAAATGTCCTCTTCCCCTGTCTTTGTCCTTGAGAAGGGTCTCGACCAGAAACGTCCTCGTCTCCTGTCTTTGTCCTTGAGAAGGGTCTCGACTAGAAACGTCCTCTTCCCCAGTCTTTGTCCTTAAGAAAGGTCTTGACTAGAAACGTCCTCTGTCTTTGTCCTTAAGAAAGGTCTCGACCCGAAGCGTCCCCCATTCCGTCTCTCCAGAGATGCTGCCCGTCCCGCTGAGTTACTCCAGCATTGTGTGCGTGTCTGTCTTCGGTGTAAGCCAGCGTCCTTGTTCCGAGCTTCTCCGTGTCAGGCGGGCTCTATCCCTGCAATGTGAAGGTCCCCCCCTCCCTAAGATGTTGCTCCCTCTCCTCTCTGTGCCTTCCGGCGCCAACCTTCATCTGGTAAGTTATTCTGGGTTCTTCGGGAGGGGAAGCATTCTGACCGACCACCTCACTCCAGTGGAGCAGAGAGAGAGAGAGAGAGAGAGAGCAGACTGGGCAGCGCTGAGAGAGGAGAGTTACACCATCCAGTCCCACGCACCGACCCACCCATCCACTCCTGACTCCGAGCATTAATGTGGAATCTCCTGAAGGATTTACCTCGTGGATCAGAAACTTCACCAGCCTCTGCTTTAAGGAAATGTGGGTTTTTAAAGCTTCAAAGGAGACTTTTCCTTAGTTCGAATCAATTGATTTAAAAACAACATGTAATTATTTCTAATTTAAAATGTAACTAATTCTTATTAAACCAGGTTCCAGAGCTTGTCTCTCCCTTGTGTTCTGTTGATAATGCAGATAATTCAGTCCTTGTGAGCATAAACACATTAAAGTGTGTGTATGTGTGTGTGTGTGCGTCTGTGTGGGTGTGTCCATCTGTGTGTGTGCGTCTGTGTGTGTCAGTCTGTCTGTGTGGGTGTGTGTCCATTTGTCTGTGCGTGTCCGTCTGTGTGTGTGTCCTTCTGTTTGTGTGTGTGTCGGTCCGTGAGTTTGTGTGTGTGTCCGTCTGTCCGTCTGTGTGTGAGTGTGTGTGTCCGTCTGTGTCTGTGTGTGTGTCCGTCTGTGTGTGTGTGTCTGTCTGTGTCTGTGTCCGTCTGTGTGTGTGTGTGTGTCCGTCTGTGTGTGTGTGTCTGTCTGTGTGTGTGTGTGTGTCCGTCTGTGTGTGTGTGTCTGTCTGTGTGTGTGTGTGTGTCCGTCTGTGTGTGTGTCCGTCTGTGTCTGTGTGTGTGTGTATGTCCGTATGTGTGTCTGTGTCCGAGTGTGTGTCCGTCTGTGTGTGTCCGTTTGTGTGTGTCCTGTGTGAGAGTGTGTGTGCGTCTGTGTGTCAGTCTGTCTGTGTGTGTGTGTGTGTCCGTTGTGTGTGTCCGTCCTTGAGTTTGTGTGTCCGTGTGTGTGTGTGTGCCCGTCTATGTGTGTGTGTCTGTCTCTGTGTGTGTCTGTCTGTGAGTGTGTGTGTCCATTTGTCTGTGTGTGTCCATCTGTGTGTGTGTCCATCTGTGTGTGCGTGTGTGTCCGTCTGTGCGTGTGTCTGTCCCTGTCTGTGTGTGTCCGTCTGTGTGTGTCCATTTGTCTGTGTGTGTCCGTCTGTGTGTGTCCATTTGTCTGTGTGTGTCCGTCTGTGTGTGTCCATTTGTCTGTGTGTGTCCGTCTGTGTGTGTCCATTTGTCTGTGTGTGTCCGTCTGTGTGTGTCCTGTTTGTGTGTGTGTCCGTCCTTGAGTTTGTGTGTCCGTCTGTGTGTGTGTCCGTCTGTGTGTGTCCCCGTGTGTGTGAGTGTGTGTGTCCCCGTCTGTGTGTGTGTGTCCTTCTCTGTGTGTGTGTCCCTGTGTGTGTGTGTGTGTCCCTGTGTGTGTGTGTGTGTCCCCGTCTGTGTGTCTCTGAGTGTGTGTCCAATTGTCTGTGTGCGACTGTGTGTCCGTCTGTGAGTGTCTGTGTGCGGAACACTATCCAGACACAGACAGTGCATCGCTTGATGTGAGACAACAGAGGGTCCTGCCACCGTGCACCCTGGTCTTTCATCTGACACACACACAGACGGGGACACGCACACACACACACAGACGGGCACACAGACGGGGACACACACAAAGACAGACACACACACAAAGACAGACACACACACAGACGGGGACACGCACACACACACACAGACGGGCACACACACACACACAGACGGGGACACAGACGGACACACACACACAGACGGGGACACAGACGGGCACACACACACAGACGGGGACACAGACGGACACACACACACAGACGGGGACACACACACAGACGGGGACACAGACGGGCACACACACACAGACGGGGACACAGACGGACACACACACACAGACGGGGACACACACACAGACGGGGACACAGACGGACACACACACACAGACGGGGACACAGACGGGCACACACACACAGACGGGGACACAGACGGACACACACACACAGACGGGGACACACACACAGACGGGGACACAGACGGGCACACACACACAGACGGGGACACAGACGGACACACACACACAGACGGGGACACACACACAGACGGGGACACACACACAGACGGGCACACACACACAGACGGGGACACACACACAGACGGGCACACACACACACACAGACGGGCACACACACACACACAGACGGGGACACAGACGGACACACACACACAGACGGGGACACAGACGGGCACACACACACAGACGGGGACACAGACGGACACACACACACAGACGGGGACACACACACAGACGGGCACACACACACAGAGACAGACACACAGACGGGGACACAGACGGACACACACACACAGACGGGCACACAGACACAAAGACAGACACACACACAGGCACACACACACACACGGACGGGCACACAGACACACACAGACGGACACACACACACACAGGAGGAGGCCATTCGGCCCTTCGAGCCTGTACGCACCGCCATTCAATGTGATCATGGCTGATCATTCACAATCAGTACCCCGTTCCTGCCTTCTCCCCATACCCCCTGACTCCGCTATCCTTAAGAGCTCTATCCAGCTCTCTCTTGAATGCATTCAGAGAATTGGCCTCCACTGCCTTCTGAGGCAGAGAATTCCACAGATTCACAACTCTCTGACTGAAAACGTTTTTCCTCATCTCCGTTCTAAATGGCCGACCCCTTATTCTTAAACTGTGTGGCCCCTGGTTCTGGACTCCCCCAACATTGGGAACATGTTTCCTGCCTCTAACGTGTCCAACCCCTTAATAATCTTATACGTTTCGATAAGATCCCCTCTCATCCTTCTAAATTCCAGTGTATACAAGCCTAGTCGCTCCGAAGGTATTTATTCATAAAATGCTGGAGTAACTCAGCGGGTCAGGCAGCATCTCGGGAGAGAAGGAATGGTTGACGTTTCGGGTCGAGACCCTTCTTCAGACTGAAGGGTCTCGACCCGAAACGTCACCCATTCCTTCTCTCCTGAGATGCAGCCTAGTCGCTCCAGTCTTTCAACATACGTCAGTCCGAACACTGCGCCAAGGGTCAACAATTGCAATTTTATTTTCCGCTCTGCTTGGAAGTCAGCATCTATGTTGAAGCACTTTTGTATTTTACATACAACAAAATTATCACAAGAGTACTGTACAATGTGTATTAACTTTACCTCCCGCGTTTAGCCCCACATCCCCAATAAAGCTTGTGCTGTAGGTACTTGGGACCTTGTCTTTCAAAGCTGGATTATTGCCAGTTTTTCTTTTCCTCATCAGGTCCAAAGTTAGCATCATCACACAGAGGGTGGTGGGTGTGTGGAACGAGCTGCCGGAGGAGGTAGTTGAGGCTGGGACTATCCCAACGTTTAAGAAACAGTTGGACAGGTACATGGGTAGGACGGGTTTGGAGGGATATGGGCCAAACGTGGGCAGGTGGGACTAGTGTAGATGGGACATGTTGGCCGGTGTGGGCAGGTGGGACTAGTGTAGATGGGACATGTTGGCCGGTGTGGGCAGGTGGGACTAGTGTAGATGGGACATGTTGGCCGGTGCGGGCAAGTTGGGCCGAAGGGCCTGTTTCCACGCTGTATCACTCCATGAATCAAGAACGAGTCACATCCCGGCCACTCCCTCTCCTCCCCTCTCCCATCGGGCAAGAGGTACAGAAGTGTGGAGACGCACACCTCCAGATTCAGGGACAGTTTCTTCCCGGCTGTTATCAGGCAACTGAACCGTCCCACCACAACCAGAGAGCAGTGCTGAACTACCATCTACCTCATTGGTGACCCTCGGACTATCCTTGATCAGGATTTACCTTGCACTAAACGTCATTTCCTCATCATGTATCTGTACGCTGTAAACGGCTCGATTGTAATCACGTGCTGTCTTTCCGCTGACTGGTTAGCACGCAACAAAAGCTTTTCACTGTACCTCTCGGTACACGTGACAATAAGCTAAACTAAAACTAAAGTAGGGTAGACAATCAGAACCTTTTGCCCCTGGGTGAACATGTCCCAATACCAGAGGGCAAAGCTTTAAGGGGAACGCTTGCAGATGTGAGGTGCCTACATGAGAGCCCCTTAATAATCGCTATCGTATCTGCCTCCACGTTGACATTGAGAAACTTGTCACACAGTGTCAAGACAATAACCTTCCTCTCAAAACACTTCCCTTGACTGACTGAAGAACGGTCTCGACCCGAAATGTCACCCATTCCTTCTCTCTCCCGAGATGCTGCCCACTTAGAGATACAGTGCGGAAACAGGACCACCGGGTCCAGCGCCGACCAGCAATCCCCGCACACTAACACCATCCTACACCCACTGGGGACAATTTTTACATTTACCAAGCCAATTAACCGACATTCCTGCATGTGTTTGGAGTGTGGGAGGAAACCGAAGATCTCGGAGAAAACCCACGCAGGTCACGGGGAGAACGTACAAACTCCGTACAGACGGCGCCCGTAGTCAGGATCGAACCCGAGTCTCCGGCGCTGCATTCGCTGTAAGGCAGCAACTCTACCGCTGCGCCACCGTGCCTGTCCTGCTGAGTTACGCCAGCATTTTGTGTCCATCTTCGTTCTAAACCATCAGCTGCAGATCCTTCCTACAACTTTTCAAGCTAGACACGAAATGCTGGAGTATCTCAGCGGGTCAGGCAGCGTCTCTGGAGGGAAAAGGAACAGGTGACGTTTCTGTTCGAGACCACTTTGGTGGTAAGAATAGGAAGGCAGATTATGATCTGAATGGTGTCAAGTTAGGAAAAGGGGACGTACAATGAGATCTGGGTGTCCTAGTGCATCAGTCACTGAAAGGAAGCATGCAGGTACAGCAGGCAGTGAAGAAAGCCAATGGAATGTTGGCCTTCATAACAAGAGGAGTTGAGTATAGGAGCAAAGAGGTCCTTCTGCAGTTGTACAGGGCCCTAGTGAGACCGCACCTGGAGTACTGTGTGCAGTTGTACAGGGCCCTAGTGAGACCGCACCTGGAGTACTGTGTGCAGTTTTGGTCTCCAAATTTGAGGAAGGATATTCTTGCTATTGAGGGCGTGCAGCGTAGGTTTACTAGGTTAATTCCCGGAATGGCGGGACTGTCATATGTTGAAAGGCTGGAGCGACTAGGCTTGTGTACACTGGAATTTAGAAGGATGAGAGGAGATCTTATCGAAACGTATAAGATTATTAAGGGGTTGGACACGTTAGAGGCAGGAAACATGTTCCCAATGTTGGGGGAGTCCAGAACCAGGGGCCACAGTTTAAGAATAAGGGGTCGGCCATTTAGAACTGAGATGAGGAAAAACCTTTTTCAGTCAGAGAGTTGTGAATCTGTGGAATTCTCTGCCTCAGAAGGCAGTGGAGGCCAATTCTCTGAATGCATTCAAGAGAGAGCTAGATAGAGCTCTTAAGGATAGCGGAGTCAGGGGGTATGGGGAGAAGGCAGGAACGGGGTACTGATTGAGAATGATCAGCCATGATCACATTGAATGGCGGTGCTGGCTCGAAGGGCCCAATGGCCTCCTCCTGCACCTATTGTCTATTGTCTATTGACCCTTCGTCAGATTTTAATGATCGTCTGTTCCTTTTCTCCAGAGACGCTGCCTGACCCGCTGAGTTACGCCAGCATTTTGTGTCCATCTTCGTTGTAAACCATCATCTGCAGTTCCTTCTTACAACCTTTCTCTCAATGTCTCAGCGAGACAAAGGAAATAACAATCGATTCGGGAAGCGAAGGGGTACACATTCACAGCTATACTTTGATGGGGCTAAAGCAGAGATGGTTGAAGTTTCTAGGAGTAAATATCACCAGCGACTTGTCCTACACCAGCCACGTTGAAGCCACGACCAAGCACACCGACCCCTCTACCTCCTCAGGAGGTTCGGCACGCCCCCAACAACTCTCACCAACTTCTACAGATGCGCCACAGACAGCATTTTACCGGGTTAAGTCACAGTACGGTTTGGGAACAGCTCCATCCAAGACCCGCGAGAAATCGCAGAGAGTTGTGGACACAGCCCAGACCATCGCACAAACCAACCTCCCTTCCACCGACTCCATCTACACCTCACGCTGCCTCGGCAAGGCCAGCAGCACAATCAAGGACCAGTCTCACCCCCGGCCACTCCCTCTTCTCCCCTCTCCCATCGGGGCAAGAGGTACAGAAGTGTGAACACGCACACCTCCAGATTAGGGATAGTTTCTTCCCGGCTGTTATCAGGCAACTGAACCGTCCTCTCACCAACCAGAGAGCGGTCCCATCTACCTCATTGGAGACCCTCGGACTGTCTTTAATCCGTCTTTACTGGGCTTTCATGTGTAATCTGTGCACCGTGTATCATCTTTCTGCTGGCTGGTTGGCACACGAGAGACATGTGGCGATAAACTAAACTAATTAGGCACTCACCATCCTCTGTTTAAAAGGGGGGAAAAAAGCCTGCACATCTTAGATTTAGATTTTTTTTTAGATTTAGAGATACAGTGCAGAAACAGGCCCTTCGGCCCACTGGGTCCGCACCGACCAGCGATCCCCGCACACTAACACTATCCTACACACACTGGGGACAATTTTTACATTTGCCAAGTCAATTAACCTACAAACCCGCACGTCTTTGGAGTGTGGGAGGGAACCGGAGATCTCGGAGAAAACCCACGCAGGTCACGGGGAGAACGTACAAACTCCGTACGGACAGCGCCCGTGGTCGGGATGGAACCCGGGTCTCCGGCGCTGTGAGGCAGCAAGTCTGCCACGACACTGCCTCCCTCCATTAACCTTTCTCCCCCCCACACGCTCCCTCGCCTGATCGCCATGCCCCCTGGTTTGGGATATTTCCACCCCCTCCGGGTGGGAAGACTCTTGGGGGGAAGTGAGGCTGATCAGCCACGATCATGTCGATCGGAGGGACAGTCTTGAAGGGCCGAAAGGCCGACACGAATGCTGTGCTGTAGTTTAGTTTGGAGATAAAGTGCTGAAACAGGCCCTTCGGCCCACCGGGTCCACGCCGACCAGCGATCCCCGCACACGGACACCACCCTACACACACTAGGGACAATTTACACACACACACCAAGCCAATCAACCTACAAACCTGCACGTCTTTAGAGCGTTAGAAGATCTCGGACGCAGGTCACCGGGAGGTGGTACAGACAGACAGCGCCCGTGGTCGGGATAGAACCCGGGTTCTCCGGCGCTGTGAGGCAGCGATTCTACCGCCGCGCCCCACCGTGGTCTCGAGAACAACTGGATAAATGAGGACGCAGTCAGTGAGGTCTTGTAAAATATATCCATTCAATGAGAGGGAGTCTCGTAAGTCAGAGCCTTGGCCCGTGTTCCTGCCTTGCCTTCCAGTCCAGCGTATCTTCTCCTTCCATTTCCCCCCGAGTCCACTCAGCTGTTGCCTGTTTCCGGATTTAATCTCTCTCTGCTCGCTCCAGTCTCCACACTCTGCACCCTGTCAAAGCGAGCAGATCCACAGACACTTATTAATGCGACAGACATAGGAATAGTCTTGTGGAGGCCTCACCTGAAGACCCCTGGCTGGAGTAATAAGGGGGGGGGGGGATGGCAGGGTTAATACTAAACTAGACTATACTATACTAAACTATACTATACTGTTTATACTATACTAAACCTAAACAAAACTCTACTATCTATACTAAATGACACTAAACTATATAACACTACACTACACTACACTACACTACACTACACTACACTACCCTACACTACACTAAACCACACTACACTAAACCACACTACACTATACTACACTACACTACACTACACTACACTACACTACACTACACTAAACCACACTACACTAAACCACACTACACTATACTACACTACACTACACTACACTACACTACACTAAACCACACTACACTATACTACACTACACTACACTACACTACACTACACTACACTAAACCACACTACACTATACTACACTACACTACACTACACCACACTACACTACACTACATCACACTACACTACACTACACACTACACTACACTACACTACACTAAACCACACTACACTACACTACACTACACACTACACTACACTACACTACACACTACACTACACACTACACTACACACTACACTACACTACACTACACTAAACCACACTACACTACACTACACACTACACTACACTACACACTACACTACACACTACACTACACTACACTACACTACACTACACACTACACTACACACTACACTACACTACACTACACTACACACTACACTACACTACACTACACACTACACTACACACTACACTACACACTACACTACACTACACCACACTACACTACACTACACTACACACCACACCACACTACACTACACTACACACTACACACTACACTACATACACTACACTACACTACACACCACACTACACTACACACTACACTACACTACACTACACTACACACTACACTACACTACACTACACTACACTACACCACACTACACTACATCACACTACACTACACACTACACTACACTACACTACACACTACACTACACTACACTACACACTACACTACACTACACACTACACTACACTACACCACACTACACTACACTACACTACACACCACACCACACTACACTACACTACACACTACACACTACACTACACTACATTACACTACACTACACTACACTACACTACACTACACTACACACTACACTACACTACACTACACTACACTACACTACACTACACACTACACTACACTACACTACACTACACTACACTACACTACATCACACTACACTACACTACACACTACACTACACTACACTACACTACACTACACACTACACTACACTACACTACACTACACTACACTACACTACACACTACACTACACCACACTACACACTACACCACACTACACTACACTACACTACACACTACACTACACTACACTTACACTACACTACACACTACACTACACTACACTACACTACACTACACACTACACTACACTACACTACACTTACACTTACACTACACTACACACTACACTACACTACACTACACTACACACTACACTACACTACACTACACTAAACCACACTACACTACACTACACACTACACTACACTACACTACACTACACTACACTACACTACATCACACTACACTACACTACACACTACACTACACTACACTACACTACACACTACACTACACTACACTACACTACACACTACACTACACTACACTACACTACACACTACACCACACTACACTACACTACACTACACACTACACTACACTTACACTACACTACACTACACTACACTACACTACACTACACACTACACTACACTACACTTACACTTACACTACACTACACACTACACTACACTACACTACACTACACTACACTACACTAAACCACACTACACTACACTACACTACACACTACACTACACTACACTACACACTACACTACACTACACACTACACTACACACTACACTACACTACACTACACTACACTAAACCACACTACACTACACTACACTACACACTACACTACACTACACTACACACTACACTACACACTACACTACACTACACTACACTACACTACACACTACACTACACTACACACTACACTACACTACACCACACTACACTACACTACACACCACACCACACTACACTACACTACACTACACACTACACACTACACTACACTACATTACACTACACTACACTACACACCACACCACACTACACTACACTACACACTACACACTACACTACACTACATTACACTACACTATAGACTAAACAACACTACACTACACTACACCACACTACACCACACTACACCACACTACACCACACTACACTACACTACACTACACCACACTATACCACACTACACCACACTACACTACACTACACCACACTACACTACACTACACTACACTACACTACACCACACCACACTACACTACACTACACTACACCACACTACACTACACTACACTACACTACACTACACTACACTACACACTACACACTACACTACACTACACTACACTACACTATAGACTAAACAACATTACACTACACTACACTACACCACACCACACTACACTACACTACACTACACCACACTACACTACACTACACTACACTACACTACACTACACACCACACCACACACTACACTACACTACACACTACACACTACACTACACTACACTACACTATAGACTAAACAACATTACACTACACTACACCACACTACACTACACCACACTACACCACACTACACCACACTACACTACACTACACCACACTACACACTACACTACACTACACTACACTACACCACACTACACTACAGCACACTACACCACACTACACTACACTACACTACACTACACTACACCACACTACACACTACACTATACTACACTACACCACACCACACTACACTACACTACACCACACTACACTACACACTACACACTACACTACACTACATTACACTACACTATAGACTAAACAACACCACACTACACCACACTACACTACACTACACCACACTACACACTACACTACACTACACTACATTACACTACACTATAGACTAAACAACACTACACTACACTACACTATAGACTAGACTACACTACACTACTCTATACTAAACTACACTACACTAAATTTACTACAGTAAAGTATATGCTATAACTATACTAAAACTATACTAACCTACACTAACCCTGCTCCCTGCCACTCCCTCCCTCCCTCCCCATCCCATCCCCCGCTCCCTGTCCCCCTCCCCCCTTCCCCCCCACTCCCCCGCTCCCAGTCCCCCAGACCCCCCTCCCTGCCCCCCCTCCCCCCCGTCACTTGTCTCTCACCCGCTCTCGGCCTCGTCGCTGGCCGGCCCCTGGGTGTCGAGCGGCCTCTTGACCTTCCTCTTCTTGATCTTCCTGATCACCTTGCAGGTGCGTGCGCGGCTGGGGTGGAGGCTGGCGGCCAAGGGCTGCAGGTCGGACGGGCGGACAGGGTGAAAGTCTTCCTCCTCCGAGCCGAGCGAGGATGCCGGCATGTCCGACTCCGACAGCTGGTCCAGTTCGGACTTCCCCTCCGTCTCCGGTTCCTGCTCCGGCTCCGGCTCCAGCTCCGACTCAATCGCCCGGACCACCTCCGCTAACTGGAGGTTGAATGGCCCGGCTCCCGTGATGTTACTTTTCCTCACTGAAAGCAGTCAGACAGAAGTCAGAATAGATGGGACGTTTGGAAAGACTTGTTTGTTCACTGGAATTTAGAAGGATGAGAGGGGATCTTATAGAGACGAACAGAACCAAAATCAATTACAAAGGACTGGACAAGCTAGATGCGGGAAACATGTTCCCAATGTTGGGGGAGTCCAGAACCAGGGGCCACACAGAATAAAGGGGAGGTCATTTAAAACTGAGGTGAGAAAAAACTTTTTCACCCAGAGAGTTGTGAATCCCACAGATTCACCACCAAAATCCATGATCAGCCATGATCATATTGAATGGCGGTGCAGGCTCGAAGGGCCGAATGGCCTACTCCTGCACCTATTTTCTATGTTTCTATGTTTCAATAGACAATAGACAATAGGTGCAGGAGTAGGCCATTCAGCCCTTCGAGCCAGCACCGCCATTCAATGCGATCATGGCTGATCTCTCTCAATCAGTACCCCGTTCCTGCCTTCTCCCCATACCCCCTCACTCCGCTATCCTTAAGAGCTCTATCCAGCTCTCTCTTGAAAGCATCCAACGAACTGGCCTCCACTGCCTTCTGAGGCAGAGAATTCCACACCTTCATCACTCTCTGACTGAAAAAGTTCTTCCTCATCTCCGTTCTAAATGGCCTACCCCTTATTCTTAAACTGTGGCCCCTTGTTCTGGACTCCCCCAACATTGGGAACATGTTTCCTGCCTCTAATGTGTCCAATCCCCTAATTATCTTATACGTTTCAATAAGGTCCCCCCTCATCCTTCTAAATTCCAGTGTATACAAGCCTAATTGCTCCAGCCTTTCAACATACGACAGTCCCGCCATTCCGGGAATTAACCTAGTGAACCTACGCTGCACGCCCTCTAAAACACTCTAAAAGAGAGTTTGGTTTTAGCTTGGAGATAGGCCCTTCAGCCCAGCGAGTCCACACCGACCCGTTCACTTAAAGTCCTATGTCCTACACACTAGGGGACAGTTTTACAGAGGGCCAATTAACCTACATCGTACATCACCGGGACCAGGGGAGGAGATCGGAGCATGTATATAATGTCTTACATCAAAGATGCATTCAATAGACAATAGACAATAGACAATAGGTGCAGGAGTAGGCCATTCAGCCCTTCGAGCCAGCACCGCCATTCAATGCGATCATGGCTGATCCCTCTCAATCAGTACCCCGTTCCTGCCTTCTCCCCATACCCCCTCACTCCGCTATCCTTAAGAGCTCTTTCAAGAGAGAGTTAGATGTAGCTCTTAAGGCCGACGGAATCAAGGGATATGGGGAGAAAGCAGGAACGGGGACCAGATTCTGGACGATCCACACAAGACAGTTCCTGAGGTCAGGATCGAACCCGGGTCACTGGAACTGTGAGGCAGCAATTCTACCGCTGCACACCACTGCGCTGGTCTCTTTAAAGCATGCACAGTAATCCCTAGTTATAACAATCCATTAAGGGGGAAGAAATGGTGTCCATTAATGCCAATTGTCCACTAGAAAATGAGTAAGGTATCATTATTTAAGTAGTAGAAAAAAAAACAACTGCAGATGCTGGTTAATACATAAAAGGACACAAAGTGCTGGAGTAACTCAGCGGGTCGGGCAGCATCTCTGTGGAGAACGTGGACTGGTACAAAGTGCTGGAGTAACTCAGCGGGTCAGGCAGCATCTCTGTGGAGAACGTGGATGGGTACAAAGTGCTGGAGTAACTCAGCGGGTCAGGCAGCATCTCCGGAGAACGTGGACGGGTACAAAGTGCTGGAGTAACTCAGCGGGTCGGGCAGCATCTCTGTGGGGAACGTGGACAGGTGATATTTCAGGTTGGGACCCTTCTTCAGATTCTCGGTCTGCACGGGGCCTGTAATCCAGGTGAGTTGGCGGCTCCTGCCTGCTGTCGGCACGGGGGAGAGGCGAGGATCAGCGGTCGATGGTCGTGGCTCACGAGGGGCCGGAATGCAGGTGAGGATCAGCGTGGAGGTGGAGTTGGAGGTGGGCTCGGACTGCAAGTGGCCGGGGGTGACCTGCTCAGCCGTCGAGAGGCCATGTACACAAGTGATAGGAGCAGAATTAGGCCATTCGGCCCATCAAGTCCACCCCGCCATTCAACGGGGGTACTGATTGAGAATGATCAGCCATGATCACATTGAATGGCGGTGCTGGCTCGAAGGGCCGAATGGCCTCCTCCTGCACCTATTGTCTATTGTTAATCACGGCTGATCTATCTCTCCCTCCTAACCCCATTCTCCTGCCTTCTCCCCATAACCCCTGACACCCGCACTGATCAAGAATCTATCTATCTGTGCCTTAAATATATCCACTGACTTGTGGCCTCCACAGCCGTCTGTGGCAAAGAATCCCACAGATTCACCGCCCTCTGACTTAAGAAATTCCTCCTCATCTCCTTCCTAAAGGAACGTCCTTTAATCCTGAGGCTGTGCCCTCTGGTCCTAGACTCTCCCACCAGTGGAAACATCCTCTCCACACCCACTCTATCCAGGCCGCTCACTATTCGGTGCGTTTCAATGAGATCCCCCCCCCTCATCCTTCTAAACTCCAGAGAGTAATCAGTCTGATATCACCGAAATCTGTTATAAAGAGGTCCATTATTACAAAGATTTATGGTACACTTGTGATAGAGGACTTCACCAATTTCTTGCCATTGAGGGAGTGCAGCGTACGTTCACCAGGTTAATTCCCGGGATGGCGGGACTGACGTATGATGAAAGAATAGAAACATAGAAAATAGGTGCAGGAGGAGGCCATTTGGCCCTTCGAGCCAGCACCGCCATTCATTGTGATCATGGCTGATCGTCCCCAATCAATAACCCGTGCCTGCCTTCTCCCCATATCCCTTGATTCCACTAGCCCCTAGAGCTCTACCTGACTCTCTCTTAAATCTATCCAGTGATTTGGCTTCCACTGCCCTCTGTGGCAGAGAATTCCACACATTCACAACTTTCTGGGTGAAAAAGTTTTTTCTCACCTCAGTTTTAAATGGCCTCCCCTTTATTCTAAGACTGTGTGGCTCCTGGTTCTGGACTCGCCCAACATTGGGAACATTTTTCCTGCATCTAGCTTGTCCAGTCCTTTTATAATTTTACATGCTTCTATAAGATTCCCTCTCATCTTTCTAAACTCCAGTGAATACAAGCCTAGTCTTTTCAATCTTTCCTCATATGACAGTCCCGCCATCCCAGGGATCAATCTCGTGAACCTACGCTGCACTGCCTCAATTACAAGGATGTCCTTCCTTAAATTAGACCAAAACTGTACACAGTACTCCAGATGTGGTCTTACCAGGGCCCTATACAACTGCAGAAGAACCTCTTTACTCCTATACTGAAATCCTCTTGTTATGAAGGCCAACATGCCATTAGCTTTCTTCACTGCCTGCTGTACCGGCACGCCAACTTTCAGTGACTGGTGTACAAGGACACCCAGGTCTCGCTGCACCTCCCCCTTACCTAACCTATGAATGGGTTGGCTCAGCTTGTATTCGCTGGAATTAGAAGGATGAGAAAGATCAATCCCAGGCTGAGCGGCACAGTGGTGCAGTGGTAGAGTTGCTGCCTCACAGCGCCGGAGACCCGGGTTCGACTACGGGTGCTGTCTGTACGGAGTTTGTACGTTCCCCCTTGACCCGCGTGGGTTTTCTCCAGGTGCTCTGGTTTCCTCCAAAGACGTACAGGTTTGTGGGCTAATTGAATTCGGTACAAATTGTAAATTGTCCCTATAGTGTGTGTATTTATTCGCAAAATGCTGGAGTAACTCAGCAGGTCAGGCAGCATCTCAGGAGAGAAGGAATGGGTTTTTTTCTCAGCAGGTCAGGCAGCATCTCAGGAGAGAGGGAATGGGTTTCTCAGCAGGTCAGGCAGCATCTCAGGAGAGAAGGAATGGGTTTCTCAGCAGGTCAGGCAGCATCTCAGGAGAACTGAGTTACTCCAGCATTTTGTGAAATAAGTACCTTCGATTTGTACCAGCATCTGCAGTTATTTTCTTATACTACCTAGTGTGTGTGTAGGATAGTGTTAGTGTGCGGGGATCGCTGGTCGGCACGGACTCGGTGGGCCGAAGGGCCTGTTTCCGCGCTGCATCTCTAGTCAGTCATTGAGTGGATTTGTCAGTAGGATTGTGATGGAGTTGCAGGGTAATGGGGATGGGAGCACGAGGGTCTCGATGAGTGAGAGGACAATTCTTGCTTCCGCCTCTCACAGAATGACGGAGGGAGTGAGGCAGAGAGGGACAGGGGAGGGGAGGAGGGGGATAGGGAGGTGCCGGAGGGAGTGAGACAGGTGGGGGGGGGGGGGGGGAGAGGGACAGGGAGGGGAGAGGAGGGATGGAAGGGGGAGAGGAGGGGAGGGACAGGGAGAGAAGGGGAGCGGAGGGAGTGAGGGGAGGGGAAGTGACGGAGTGAGACAGGTGGGGGGAGAGGGACAGGGAGGGGAGAAATGTGGAGGTGAGAGGAGGGAGGGGAGTGGAGAGACAAGGGAGGGGGGCAGGGAGAGAAGTGAGGGGAGAGGAGGAGGGGAGGGAGTGAGGGGAGGAGGAGAGTGAGGGGAGGGAGAGGAAGGTAGGGGAGAGGAGGGAGTGAGACAGAGAGGGACAGGGAGAAGGGAGGGGCACAGGCAGGGAGAGAGGGGGGAGGTAGTGAGACAGGTAGGGAGAAATGTGGATGGGAGAGGAGAGAGTGAGGAGACGTGAGAGGAGGGAGTGAGGGGAGGAAGGAGAGTGAGGGAGGGGAGGGAGTGAGGGGAGAGGAGGGAGTGAGGGGAGGGAGTGAGGGGGGGAAGGAGAGTGAGGGAGGGAGGGGAGGAGGGAGTGAGGGGGTCAGGAAGAGAAGGGAGAGTGGGGGGGGGAGGAGAGTGAGGGGGGGGAGGGAGTGAGGGGAGGGAGTGAGTGAGGGGAGGGAGGGGAGGGAGTGAGGGGAGGGAGGGAGTGAGGGGAGGGAGTGAGGGGAGGGAGTGATGGAGGGGGGAGGAGAGTGAGGGGAGTGAGTGAGGGAGGGAGTGAGTGAGGGGAGGGAGTGAGTGAGGGGAGGGAGGGAGTGAGGGGAGGGGAGGGAGTGAGGGGGGGGAGGGAGGGAGTGATGGAGGGGGAGGAGAGTGAGGGGAGGGAGGGAGGGGAGGGAGGGGAGGGAGTGAGGGGAGGAGGGAGTGAGGGGGGGGAGGAGGGAGGGAGGGAGTGAGGGGGGGGAGGGAGGGGAGGGAGTGAGGGGAGGGAGGGAGTGAGGGGGGGGAGGGAGGGGAGGGAGTGAGTGAGGGGAGGGAGGGAGGGAGGGAGGGAGTGAGGGGGGGGAGTGAGTGAGTGGAGTGAGGGGGGGAGTGAGGGGGGGGAGGGAGTGAGGGGGGGAGGGAGGGAGTGAGGGGAGGGAGGGAGTGAGTGGAGGGGGGGAGTGAGGGGGGGGAGGGAGGGAGTGAGGGGGGGGAGGGAGTGAGGGGGGGGAGGAGGGAGTGAGGGGAGGGAGGGAGTGAGGGGAGGGGGGGAGTGAGGGGGGGAGTGAGTGAGTGGAGTGAGGGGGGGAGTGAGGGGGGGGAGGGAGTGAGGGGGGGGAGGGAGGGAGTGAGGGGAGGGAGTGAGGGGGGGGAGGGAGTGAGGGGGGGGAGGGAGGGAGTGAGGGGAGGGAGTGAGGGGGGGGAGTGAGGGGGGGGAGTGAGGGGGGGGAGTGGCCACACTCACCGATGGAGTCTATGGGCAAGGCCTTGTTGGACGCCCCGCAGCCCATGGTGGGCATGAGGGGGAGGGGCAACGCGGGCGGGACACGGGACCCCCCCCCCTTGTGACGGGGGGAGAGAGAGGGGCGGGACACGGGACCCCCCCCCCCTTGTGACGGGGGGGAGAGAGAGGGGCGGGACACGGGACCCCACCCCCCCTTGTGACGGGGGGGAGAGAGAGGGGCGGGACACGGGACACCCCCCCCCCCTTGTGACGGGGGGGAGAGAGAGGGGCGGGACACGGGACACCCCCCCCCCTTGTGACGGGGGGGAGAGAGAGGGGCGGGACACGGGACCCCACCCCCCCTTGTGACGGGGGAGAGAGAGAGGGGCGGGACACGGGACACCCCCCCCCTTGTGACGGGGGGGGAGAGAGAGGGGCGGGACACGGGACACCCCCCCCCCCTTGTGACGGGGGGGGAGATAGAGGGGCGGGACACGGGACCCCTCCTCCCCTTGTGACGGGGGTAGAGAGAGGGGCGGGACACGGGACACCCCCCCACCCCTTGTGACGGGGGGGAGAGAGAGGGGCCGGACACGGGACACCCCCCCCTTGTGACGGGGGGAGAGAGAGGGGCGGGACACGGGACACCCCCCCCCCCTTGTGACGGGGGGGGAGAGAGAGGGGCGGGACACGGGACACCCCCCCCCTTGTGACGGGGGGGAGAGAGAGGGGCGGGACACGGGACACCCCCCCCCCTTGTGACGGGGGGAGAGAGAGGGGCGGGACACGGACACCCCCCCCCCCTGGTGACGGAGGGGAGAGAGAGAGGGGAGAGGGGCAACGCGGGCGGGACACGGGACCCCCCGCCCCCCCCCCCCTCGTGACGGGGGGGGGGAGAGAGAGGGGCAACACGGGCGGGACACGGGACACCCCCCCCCCTTATGACGGGGGGGGGGGGAGAGAGGGGGCACGTGACGGGGAGAGAGGGAGAGGGAGGGAGAGAGAGAGGAGTGGGAGAGAGGGTAGAGAGAGAAGGAGAGGGAGAGGGGGAAGGAGGTAGAGGAGGGGGGGAGTGAGGCAGGCAGGGGAGAGGAGGTACAGCTTCTCCCTCCCTTCACTCTCTACCCTCTTTCTTCTCCCCCTCCCTCTCTCTCTCTCCCCCCCCCCCCCCCACTCCCTCTCCCCACACAGGGAGAGAGTGGAGGGAGGGAGGGAGAGATAGTGGGGAAAGAGGGAGAGAGAGAGAGGGAGTGAGAGAGAGGAGTGGGGAGAGAGGGAGTGGGGAGAGAGAGAGAGAGAGAGGGAGGGAGGGGGAGAGAGGGGGAGGGGAGAGAGAGGGAGGGGGAGAGAGGGGGAGTGGGGAGAGAGGGGAGTGGGGAGAGAGGGGGAGGGGGAGAGAGGGGGAGGGGGAGAGAGGGGGAGTGGGGAGAGAGAGGGAGGGGGAGAGAGGGGGAGGGGGAGAGAGAGGGGGAGAGAGAGGGAGGGGGAGAGAGAGGGAGGGGGAGAGAGAGGGAGGGGAGAGAGGGGGAGTGGGGAGAGAGGGGGAGTGGGGAGAGAGGGGGAGGGGGAGAGAGAGGGAGGGGGAGAGAGGGGAGTGGGGAGAGAGGGGGAGTGGGGAGAGAGGGAGGGGAGAGAGGGGGAGGGGGAGAGAGGGGGAGTGGGGAGAGAGAGGGAGGGGGAGAGAGGGGGAGTGGGGAGAGAGAGAGAGAGAGAGAGAGAGAGAGAGAGAGGGGAGAGAGGGGGAGGGGGAGAGAGGGGGAGTGGGGAGAGAGAGAGGGGGAGGGAGAGAGAGGGAGGGAGTGGGGAGGGGGAGAGGAGAGGAGGAGGGAGAGAGAGGGTGGAGGGGAGAGAGGGGGAGT